>NC_084820.1:31838095-32121570 GCF_958449725.1 Rosa rugosa
CATTACTGTGGAACTTACCTCCATGATGGATAGCAACAGAAAAGAGATTATCTCATGCAATCATAAAATTGCAATTGAATGTCAGTTATATCCACGCAAAACCCACATCCTTCGAAAAACAAAAAACATCGATCATTCATTTACTTCCTATTTCAGTATGCTTGCATTCAATCAATGCCTTTCCTTTTCACTTCACATGTAAACTGAACCCTATTAACTTCACCAACAACAGACCAACCATACCAGACCTTAATCAATCAAGTATGAATTTCAAAACCCTAATCACATTTAATTTCATTTCCCAACCAACCCTAAACCCTATTGTTGTTTATTTCAGAAAGCACAATGCGACAACACAGAAAACCCTAAAATATACCCTAAACCCCCCAAACCCTAGACAGTAAGAATTGACTCCCATAAACAAATATGGAAACTTTGGACCATATTCATTCAATAATACCCTAAATGGAGACAAAACCATAAAAGGAAATCAGATAAAAAAAAGCACCACGTTTTCCATACCTCCAAATCTAGTTGGATCTCCACCGAGCCTAAAGTACCTCCAATAGTTGTCCATTCTTCTAAAAAGCTAGGATTTCGCAATCTATTCTCCTGCAAGATCATGATTCTACCTTGGATTCTCTGATATCTCTATTTTCTACTCCTTAGCTGAAACAATCGAAGACCAGACTGAGGTTTCAACTTCCAAATGAAGAAGAAATGACTTTGACTCCATCTGACTCCATGTTGTCTTATATATCTGATAAGGTTAGGGTTGCCAGCTAGAAAAAATACAATTTTACCCTTCTATTATTTGACAATGGAAGGCATCGAAACGGAACCCGTAACGGCAAGTACCCAAATTGGGTAAAAATTTGAACTTGATGTACCGTTTTAATTTTAACAAAAATTGATTCACGAAAAGTTAGAACAGGTGATACTTCATGTATTGTTCTTGAAATTTTCCCAAACAACAAATGTGGAGATCTGAATAAACCCACTCATGTTTTTATGAGAAATTTTATTCACATATACCAAATTACTTAATGCACACCCCAAATTTTTTGAAACTTTTTTTTAATACATTTTTACCCCTTTTGATAAAGATGAACAAAAAGAAAATTAAAAAAGAAAAAACCAAAAACAAAATAAGGAAAATAAAAAACTTTGACCTAGCATTGGAGATGGTCAGGTTGATCAAGATCCCACATTCAACAACACAACTATTTTATCCATGCACTCAAAAAACTTCTCATACTCTATGTAGGTACAAGTTTCTTGTGTGTGTGTTGGCATCCCTATACAATGCTCTAAAGAAGTCACCCAAGTCAGTTTGAGTTGGGTTGAGTCAGTCCCGTGTGTCAAAGAGTGTTTGATCTAGGAATGTATCTTTTGGGTTTAATATGTTTTATTTATACAAAGATATTTTTCTGTTGATCAAATCGGTTTATTGAAATCCTAGGTATTTTAGGATTTGGTGTTTTTAATTAGTTATCCTTAATCAAAAAGATTTTGTTTCCTAATAGGAATATAATTAAGGTAGAATCTTGGTTGATTGGAACACACATTGGTTCTGAATATATTCAATAAAAGAGCCATTTGGGTGAACTATGCATGCAAGAATTAGTTTGGTAGTCTTGCTTGCTGAAGATCAGTTTTGTCATAAGAGTCAAAGACACTTGTTCCATGCTAAAGTGTTCTTGGTCGTGTTTCTCATATGCATAGATTCTCTTGATATGAAGAAAGAAGAGTGATATTTGGTGATCGTTCAAGTGAAGAAGGAGTTCAAGACTGAAGACAAACTTCGTATTAGTTTTTGTCTAATCATTGTAGCCGAGCTAGTGCTATTCGAGTTTGTAAAGAACATATCCTTCATCATAAGTTTATTCTTATTTTGGGTTCTCAAGAGTAAGAGCCCCGCAGTGTTTTTAATCTCACATTTGAGGTTTTCACTGCGTAACCAAAAATCTGGTGTTCTGTTTGATATTTTTGGTTTCTGCCCAGTAAGGATTAAAACATGCCTATCAATCCCCGTTTTCTAAAAAACACATTTTGTCCTTGTATTTTCACTCTATTCAAGTTTTTTCATGGATAATCAGGTTAAAGTAACAAATTTAAATATGAATACTAAACTTTTGATTTTTCTCTACATATTGAGGACTCCTGCAAGCTTCCTGGTGATTTCAATTGTCCATGCTATATTGATTAATTGAAAATCTTGGAGGTTAATTAAGTGGGAAATTAATAGAATAAAGAAAAAATCTTCTCTCACTTTGCCTCCGTTGATTGTTTACTGAGTTTCATTTGCTTGCCAGTTTCCTTCAATTTGGTTTCACTTGGAGGAATGGTGGTATGGGTCATAAAGGTGAGAAATATAGTGCAAGATTGAGGAGCAGTTTGCTTGGGTTCGATTTGGCTTAAGGAAGAAAATGATAGGTTTAAGTTGTGTATTAAGTAAAACTAGCATTTCTCTACACATGCTCTGCATGTGTAAGTATGTTTCTTTTCAGAAAAAAAAAATACTAGATGAAGATAGCTATTGCAAAGAGAACCTAGTGGGATAATATGATCATAACTAATATGAGACCTAGTAGTGCGCTGCTAGGGTTGAGCGGCCGCCGCCCTTGGGCGTGGTTTTGCAGAACCTTCCCCCTTCAATGAGGTTCTATTCCTTCACCTTCTGTGGTGTCGGACCTTTGGAGCGGGGACCTTCGTCTTCCCTCCTTCTCATTTTATCCAATGACGGTCCCCTGCGTGGAGTTGGAAGCGGCCTGCTCTTTTCCTGCTCGATCGGCGTTGAGGATGATAGCCTATCTATCATCGCGGATGGCGGCTCACGGTGGTGGTTCGTCAAGACCTCAGCGGGCGCGTCTCAAATTTGGTGAGGTGGGTCGGGTTGGTTTGTGCTTGGATGTTCCGGGCATGCCCAGACCAGATCGATCGGGTGGTGTTGTCACCGAATCGGTACTAGGTGAGGCTGACCCCGTCCGGTGTGCTAGGTTGGAACGATGGTTGTTTCTTCTTCGACGAGGGTTGGAGGGGTTGCACTCGGGCCGCCTCTGGCAGAATTCGCAGATCGAATCGACGTGGTGGGGCATCCCAGATCTATTGCGCAGCTGCCTTCCCCGGAATGGTCTTTTCCATCAAGGTTTGGTGGAGCCCCGGATTGATTCAGACAGCGCGACCGCTCAGATCACTGGGGTTTGGGTGGGAGGCTTTCCAGTGCTCAGAGGTGGAAGCTTTCGAGTGCTCAGAGAAGAGATGGTGCTGGGGTGCCCATGAGCTTGGGTGCCCTAATCAGATTCGAATGGGCTTGGGCTGTTGTCAAGGCTGCTCTGGCAGACTTGACTTTGGTCTCGGGCCAGATTTGGATCCGTATTTGGGATCCTGGTCGCTTACAAATCCGGATCTTAGATCCGAGACAGCTGCTCATATTGATCTGGTATTTGTTCTGGTTCTTGGGAGTTTGTTTGTTAACTTTCGAGTTTTTGACACCCTCGGTTACTTTCAAACTCCTGGTGAGCAAATCACCTCTCCTAAGTGATCATATCACCGGTTACGGTTACGGTTACGGTTACTCATATATTTACACTGCTCTCGTGACATATGCAGTGCAGCGATGTCGTCCGACATCAAGTCACATGGTTACCTTTAATTTTAGATGCGTCTGTGCATCTTGCTATCCTTTATTATTTTCCTACTTTATAGATGCGTTTGTGCATCTTGTTATGCTTTATTGTTTTTCTTTCGATGCTGTTGCATCGCTCTACGTACTTCTCAGTTTCACTTAATATAGTTTGTCGTCATTCCCTTCAAAAAAAAAAAAGAGAAGCTAGTGGGAGAGAAAAGTGGAATTTTTGGGATTTATTTTTTTATTTTTGTTAATAAAAATATAATTTGCAATTGTCATAATTGCCTTGTGATTTAATTAATTCTCAAAGTATTTTAATGTTTTAGGGTCATTTCTGTCAAAATTTTTGATTTTGGCTAACAAAGCCTCTTCTCTTAATAATAGTATAGATTTTTGTTAATAAAAATATAATTTGCAATTGTCATAATTGCCCTTGTGATTTAATTAATTCTCAAAGTATTTTAATGTTTTAGGGTCATTTCTGTCAAAATTTTTGATTTTGGCTAACAAAGCCTCTTTTCTTAATAATAGTATACATAAAGAGGGCATAAGAGGAGTTTGGTGAAAAAGTTTGAACAAATTTTTTTTTTAATTTGAACAAAATTAAGTTAAACCACTCAATTTTTTATTTTTATTTTTTTGAAAAATTCTTACACCCAAACAGGTTTGAACCTGTGTGTCTAAACACTCTCTTATTTGCATATGTTCAGCAATCTAAGTCCATGATTTAGCCGCTCAAAAGTTACATCAATTATTAAATATCATCTCTGCAAAAAATAAATATAAATAAAAAATTGTTTACTCATTCGATTGCATCAAATAAATGGACGGTTGATCATAAAATAGATAACTTTCACCATAACTGTCCATTTGTTTGATGCAATCGAATGAGTACACTATTTATTTATTTTTACATTGATCTTTTGCAATGATCTTCAAATGTTAGTTTAACTTTTGAACGGTTAAATCATGGATTTAAATTGCATAATGTATACAAATAAGAGAGTTTGGACACACAGGTCCAAACCGGTTTGGATGTAAGTTTTTTTTTCTTTTTTCCTTAGAATCATTTACATATCTTATAGACATGTGTCTCAAAGTTCACTAGAGATAAGCACGAGTATGAACCACTTTCAAAGCAGCTCTACTCGTTTTTTTTTTTTTTTTGAGTTGAAGGAGGTCAGACATTTTTATTCAATATGGAAGAAGCAATATTACACAGTGACCCGCCCCTGTGGGGCCGTCAGAAAGAGACACCGCTAAACGCAATATCACACAACCTATTGAGTGAAGCTCAGGGGTGAGTAAACTAATAAGAAACTGATAATAAAATTTTTCTACAGAATCCATCAGTAGACTCGCTGACAACCTCAGACCAATAATTCCGTCAGTTCCTCGCGGGTACTGATCCCAATAAAAAATTAGGTATCTAGACAAAAACCGTCCTGGATCCCAAATTTTTATAAAAAAACCACCGGGATCCCAAATCCAGATCCAAAACTGAAGAGGCCCACATGGACCACATGCTGCAGCCCTAGGCATTCCATTAAGTCCCAAGCCCAAATCAGAAAACCAAAGCAAGGCCCAACAGCACTTAGGGTTAGCCCTGGCAACCAAGACAACAGAACCGTTGACTTTGCCGCCCCTGACACCTGCACCCAAGCTGCACCGACGTCGGAAACTGCCAAAATCCCGAAAGAAGCTTACTGTAATTCTAAAGCGTCGCCCCACCGTGCCTCCATCCAACCGACGATGAGGGACCAAAAGATTGAGCCCAACGTCGTCAACCTGGAAAACAGACGAGCAAAACGAAATCCAACCGACGATGAGGGACCAAAAGATTGAGCCCAACGTTGTCAACCTAGAAAACAGACGAGCAAAACGGAATTGGAATCGCAAGTTGACTTTGCCCCCATACCAGTAGACGCCGGTCAGCCGGAAAACAACCATGAAGGGCCTTGAACAGAATCTGACCCGACCCGTGCAAAACCCAACCCATCAATCGCAGCTGCCATGCTTTAACCAGATCTGCCTGCATCTCAGATCCTTTGAGCCGCGCACGTCGTGGCCTAGACGAGCCACTAAAACTTGATGGCACCCTTGAGATTGCACAGTCCTGCACCGTACAAGGCAATCGCTCCAGAAAAGACCAGGTCCCCAATCCTATGAGCCACGATGGCGCAGGAGAAACCTGCAAAAGAGAAGACACGGCAAAACCCTGCCTTGATTTGGGCGATCCCAAAAGAGACGCCGTAGTTGTACTCCATACATGACGGAGAGAGGTACAGAGAGGCCAAACCCGAAGGCGGCTCTCTCCCAACCCAAAGCAGCTCTACTCGTTAGTTCCTCCTTTAGGACATATATAGAAGAAGAAAAAACTAGGTGAGATAAAATTTTAGTGTTAATTAATCATATAAATGTATTTTATGTCACTAGAGTTAGCATCTCTATGGTTCATGCAATGATGAAGAGCTAAGTTCATTAGTTTTTCTCCATCACAGATTTGAGTACTCACTAGCTTAGATTATTTTTTTGCTATAACCCACCAAAAGTTAGCCAAGTGTGCATTGAGCTCCGCCATTAGCCTACATATGTTTAGCGATTTAGAATACTAGAAACAGCCACAGATCTAATACCATCAAGAATCACAAATGCCTTTAAAAAAAAAAAATATATCACGAATGAGATAACTACTCCTACACCAATAAAGGTTCAAAGGCTCCATCAACATTCACCTTGAATCAACCCTATGAAAAAATCGTACATAATGCATTTACAACGGGAATGTCGAATGCCTTAATGAGTTCTGAGCACGACACTTGTGGAATAGCATAAATGTTGACTACAATCTCTAACTCATTGTAACTACTGAAATACCATAGGCACAACCATTTCCCGTTGTTGATGGGAGTCCATCGGCATCATCATTGGCATTGTGATCAAAGTTATTGTTGTTTTGATTGCCTCATTTAGATTGACATTCTTGCATGTTTGCAAGCAAAAGTTAAAAGAGGATGGATAATCCCAATGAGATTCAAAGGTTGGGGACAAGAAATATTCACTCCAAGTATCAAGAGATGCAATTAAGCACTTCAGCCTAGCTAATATACTAAAACAATGGGGTTTCTTCTATGTTTAGATGAGTAATGGAGAATATGAGGTGTGTTAGTATAAGAACTTTGTGTACTAGCATTTCCTATACAAAATAATGAGTTTTAGGCGTAGGTTAGAACTGTATGAGCATTTGAAGTAAAGACTAAAGCAATTGAATCACAAGATGAATATCAAGACCTAACTGATCCTAGATGATTCGCTAAATAGGTACTTCATTCATTGCATGTTTGTTTCTTGTGTGATTGCATGAAGGGATTGAAGACTGTGTTTCAATCCCGAAGTGGTCTGAAATTTGATTAATGTTAGTTTGTCATTATGGACGAGTTTTAATTGCAATCAATCATATATCTGATTTGTAGGATTGCATTTTATTTGATTGATTTGGTTAATTATGCATAGCATTTTGTTTAGGGATAAAAATCAGTTTTTATTACCTAGATATTTTTTAGGAATATTTCTCTCCTAATAGAAGTCAATAAGTTCTAGAGTTTTAATTTTCCTTGATGTCTTGGGATATTTTCTATGCATACATATAGCACAAATGTTATGTCTCATACTTAATTTACTAGTTTACTAGTCATTTGGATGGTAAATGATAACTATCGTTACTTTTTACCTTGTTTCGAACTTTTAGTTGACCAAAAAGTTGACTTTTTATTTCATTCGTCATTTGAGAAAATTTTCTTCACAGAAGTTTTAGAGGACTTAAACTGAATTCGTGGACATGTGGCACGCTCAAATCGGAGTTTGTATGTTCAAGTTATGGTCAGAAAACGTACTAAAGTAACTGTTTCGAAAAACTGACTATAAATGGCAATTTCACTTTGGTAAGTTTCCATTTTCATAAAATTACCCCAAAACCCTAAGTCAGTTTCTCTCAGCGCGACCCATCATTCAACTCGACCCTGATTTGGCGACCCGACCAATTCTCCATTGTCGGTCACCTTAGGCCGCCGCAACGGCACCATCCGGAGCGCCTTTTCCCACCCATTTGGTTTCTAGCCTCACATTCTGTCAACAGCTGACCATCGAAGCACATCGAAGTCAGAAAGCTCGAGGCCAACCCGCTTTACTTTGCCGATTAGTTCTCAGTTTTCTGGCCACCTCAGGCTGCGCCACCGGCTGAGTATTGAAGCTGTCATCACCCTCTTTCCAACCATACAAGTCTCTTACATCAAATCGAAGTGTGGAGATGGAATTGAAGAGAGTTGAATTTCAGATTCCCGATTTGTTTCGAGGTAATTTCCGCCTCTAAACTTAAAATTGGACGTTCTAGTAGTTATAAAAGTTGTTGGCGATGTTATAATGAACATTTTGGCATAAGTGTTGTGATCCAATTCGGGGTCGGAGTTGGCAGGGCATTGGGCTGCCGTTTCTGGTCTTCTGTCGTGGCTCGTCAGTTAAAGCATGGCGATACGAACACGTCGATATGATTTTTGTTGTGCTTGGTGAACTTTTGAAATTGATCAGAAATTTTCATATTTAGGATTTTCGGGTTACAATTCAAGGAAATCCAACCGTTAGATTGTCTCCATTAATCTCTGCATTACTATTTTACTATTTAGGAAATCATGTTTTATTTATTAATCGCATTATTCTTTTCTATGTTTTATGAGATTGATCTCACTTACGAATTTTCGAGTGTG
Organism: Rosa rugosa; assembly: GCF_958449725.1. Lineage (NCBI taxonomy): Eukaryota > Viridiplantae > Streptophyta > Magnoliopsida > Rosales > Rosaceae > Rosa > Rosa rugosa. The sequence continues at coordinate 31,846,487 of NC_084820.1, forward strand.
GTTGGGAATCATACTCGGGTATCGGTTTGTAAGATTTTGGGGAAGCTTTATTGATTTCAGTTTTCATATGTTTTCTTTGCCATACTTGTTGATGATTATATTACCATGCTAGCATGTTGTACTTGTTTTTCCTTTTTAGGCGATGTGACTACTACCTTCGCGGTGAACTGGTCGAGCCACCAAAGCCCTTTCCGCCTTTGTGGTGATGTGGTCCTACCTTAGTGGCAGTATCACAAAAGCCCAGTACCCTATCTGCCTCAATGGCGTAAAGTTACATGAGTATGGGAGTACTTTTGGCTTGAGAAGTTATTACCCGAGCCTGGGAGGCTCACTTTTATGGCTATTATCTTCCCATATTTATGTTTTGCTATTTTTGACTAGAGGGCTAATCGGTTTTATTCTTTTGAATATTTTTCTTGAACACTTGCATGCATCGTCAATTTTATAAACATAAGTGGGAAAGTATTAACTTCTCGTTTTCGTTTGTTCCGATTATTTGTGTGATATCTATAATTTTTTTTACCGAGTGTTTGTTTCCTAGACTAGTAACTTGATATGGTTCCACTTTTTATTTTATTTTATTACTTTGCTATGCTTCTTTATTTATTTTGTTTTTGGGGTTTGTTGTTGTTTATTTGTGTGGACTGAAACAAGGTCTTATGTTAGCTTGTTCTTGTGCTTGACGTGGCTAGAGTTTAGGAAGACACCTAAATCTAGTTTTATTCTTCTTTTGACTTTTCAAACCTATGTTCCTATCTGAACTGGGGGGATAAGGGTGGAGACCCTGCGTTTGAGAGGAGAGGAGGGAGAAGAAAGAAAACGAATAGATTTGAGTTTTGGTTTGGGGGTTTTGACGAAACTAAGGGGAGAAATTTTGGTTTCTCAACAGGTTTGAAGGTTAATTTCTTTCTTACCTCAGTTTTCTTTTGACTCTTGAGATAACTAAAATCTTTGTTTTCATAATATGATTTTGTTGGTGTACTTTTGTTGTTTAGTATCAAATTTTCATGCAGACCAGGTGTATGACAAAATGACTCTAAATTGCTTTGTGATGGGTCACCATATAGTCTTGAAGTAGTTTTATTCATTGCTTTTGTTTATTTATCTTACTGAAGCATGAACAATATTCAATTAAAGATAGGTGCCTTTGTGTGTTTGAAGGTGTTGACGCAGGTACTTGAACTCTTGTTCTTTGTGGTTGGAGGACCTACTTTGTACCAGGTGAGAGTCTTACCAAAAAGGATGAGTTCCCAATTAAACGTTGATTTTGTTAATGATAGAAGCATTTTAATGCGACATTTTAATAGCTAATTCCTCATATTTTTCTTAGTTATTTCCTTAAATGAATCGAGTTTTAATAAAGTTTATATTTTTAGGTACCTTAGAGCAATTGGAGAAGAAATGAGCTTAAAGGCGCATGAGAAGCAAAGGGAACGTTGAAAATGACAAAGGCAAGGCACGAAGGCTGCAGAAATGAAGAAATGAAGTTTTCCTGGTCCAGCCAGGACATCCTGATCCAACCAGGAAATCCTGATCCGACTAGAAAACCCAGTCAAAGTAGGAATCCTGGGTCAACTAGTGTAGATACCTCTACTAGCAAGGCTAGTTTGCTATCTCACCAAGCATAATTAACACCCTCTTTGGGACACCCACAAGCCATGGTGAGGCCCAACCGCTACTTGCATCTTGTAGCCCTATGTTCAAGCTACGCTACGGTATCCGGAAGCGGCAAATACGTCGCCGGGAAGCCACCTTCCCGGCCTTGCCAACATGCCCTCACAACTAGGCTTTTTAGACTAGAAATGGTGGTTGCTTGTCCCACATCGAAAACCATGTAAAGGAGAAGCATTCCTTCACCTATAAAAGGAATGCCTCCTCCCACAACTCAACAGATTCCATATCATCCCATTACATCTCTTGTAATCCCCCTTGGGCCGCAAGGCTCAACACACTAGTATAAGCTTTCAAGTGGACGTAGTTTCCCGCTAAGGCGGGAAACGAACCACTATACTTCGCTTGTGTCGTTCTCTCTCTCTATCTCTCTCTCTCTCTCTCAAAAGCTAACTAGAGATCCCACGGATCACTAACATTAACAACTAGGAAATAGGTTGAGAGAAATGAAGAAAAATGCAAAGTCCTAATTGGACTAGGAAACCTACTTTTGCCATGAAAAGGAATCCTAATGGCACAAGGAGTCCCAGTTGAACTAGGAAAACAACAGAAGATTTCGGAAAGATCAAGAATGTTTCATATGAAGAGTCCTAGTTTGACTAGGAGTCCTGAAGACACGAGAAGTCCTGATGGGGCTAGGAAACCTGAGAGCACTAGGAGACCATGTGACTTCAAGAAGACTCAAGAATTATCAAGGTTATTTTAGATATTTTGTGAATTTCGGCAAAAGGAAGAAACCTAGTTTTTTTGGGTTTCTTTAACGTCAAAAGAGAAATCCTAGCTAAATATTTGGATGTTTTGCCGTCCTACATAGAAGAATCTAGAGGATAATGACGCCTTGGAGAGTTTTAAGGGATTGCATAGTGTCTGCAACAAGAAAAGGTGAAAACAAGACCGGATACATTCCTTATTGCACTTAAGCTTCTTGGCCGAAATTTGGAGAGAAAAATCAGATTATTTCTTTATTAATTCGACAAATATATCTCTTTGAATATTCATGGTCTCTCTTTACTTAATTTTGGAGGCTTCTCATTGGTTGGATGACATAGCAAAGCTGACGTGGAATTAATTGATTGGTTGGAGCTATGTGGCGCAAGCAGATAATTTCTAGGAAATAAAAAGAAGGATCCAGAACCTTGGAGACTAAGAAGTCGTTCCCTATATATAGCATCACCCTTGGGACGTCATTTACACTTCTTCTCCCATAAAATTCCAACGCCAAAATTCTTCCCACTCTCTAGTTTTCAAGGTTCTACGTTCTCAAGCAAAGAGAGGAAGAAGAAGAAGCCATGAAACCTTCCTAGCCACCATATCTCCACCTTGTGCCGTGATAGTGAAGCCTTGCTTTCAAGATTCAAGATCAACGTCTCAAACTCTTCATCATTCATTCCATTCACAGTGTAATTCCATCTTATTCGTATGAACCATGAATTCTAGTTAACATATACGTTAAGGGCAAGGTTTCAAGCCCGTCTCTATGTTTTGAATAAAGTTGTGATTTCTATAGTTGTGATATCTATGTTGCTTATGTGAGTTTGCTCAATTGGTTTTGCATGATTGAATTCTTTTATGTGTTAATCTTAATTGATTCGAAACTTTTAGGATTCACATGTAATTGGTGCTAAATTTAGGTTAACAATTCACCTAATAGTTTTATAACCCTAAATCATAAGTAGTAAAGGCTTTGGACAAAAGTCGAAACCAATTGTGGAGGATTGCAAGTAGATGAACTTATTCATACTAGGTTGTGCACTCAAGTTGACATCCTTTCTTTGTTCTTCATGCATTGAACATGTTTTGATTAGCTAACTTTTTAGACTATGATTGCATGTTTGATAGGATTAATTTATGTGCTTTCACTTAGATTAATTAATCAAGGAAAGTAAAAAATGGGAAATTGTTTGCTTCTAACGTTTCACATGGTCAACTTCTTTCTCATGACTTAGATAATCAACTATAGGAATTGTAATTGGTTTCAATTATATGAGTTTGGTTCTATCCTTTGTACCTAACGTCCACCTTTATCTTGTATATGTATTTTATACTTTTGTTTTATTTCTTTTTAATTTCCGATTTTCTAATCCTAAAATTTCCTTTTTGATTCTTTATTTATTTTGTACAAATTTCGTAAATATCATACCTTATACTCATAATAATTCTTTATTTATTTTTTCAATTACAGGTGTACCCTCAATCCCCCAGCTTGAACGATCTCTATTTACCATAGACTAACGATGACATTTTTCAGGGTTAAATTGCGCGCTTATTTTTAGCGTATCAGTTAAACTCTATCAATATTTTGGATTGTTTTCTGAATGTGTGTTTGTGTACTGGAATGATTGAAATTTATGTATGGGTGTTTGATCATGACCTGTGAATTTTATTGTAGGAGCAACAAAACCATTTTGGTATATATTCACTATATATTAATTCTCTAGCCAACAAGAGATGGGGTGTTGGCAATGTGTACATTACTTATGACGTGACCATGATTATGGCATGATCATTGAGTTTAGGTAGCTCGGGCTGAGACAGCCAAGACATAGCTAACGGGCAAGTTGACTAGCCCAATATTATAATTGAGTATGCGATAGCAACTCAGACATAGCTAATGGGCGTGCTTTGCAGCCCAATATTATTACTTGGAAATGGAGTGCAGCTCTTTGTTTTGCATTAGAGAATGGGGATTGAACGAACTGCTTCTCATTACCAAATGTAGTTCATAAGTCTGCAGTGGTGATTTGATGTTCCTTTTATATGATTGTTCTGGAGATTAAATGTTCTAGTTAGTTAGTTAGTTACAATTTGTGTAATTGTGTTCTGGTGAGGAACCAATTTGTTAGATTTTGCTTATGGTTTGATACTTTGATTTCGTACTTGTTTAATCTTTCTGTTTGTAAGTTTGAGTATTTTTTTTCACTGAGCTTTAGTTGCTCATGTCTCCTTCGCGGTTCTTGTTTTGCAGATTCACAGGTGGGAGGGTCAAGAATTGAGTGCTGAGTGTTAGAACTTGTGTTTTGTTTCCAATTTTGGTGAACCTGTCTTGTAATTATCTTCTATGCTTCTGGACATGATTCCTTGGTGTAAGGGTTTTTGCAATTGTATTATAGGCAAGTTTAAATATTATACATACGCAACAGATCATGCTAAAATGTTTATAAAGACATCTTTCAGTCTATTTGTTTCTTCTGCTTTAATTCAGTTACCTTCTTCTGCCTTTCTTGTGGTAAATATTTGTCATAGCTTCTGATCTCATATGTATTAGAGATCGGGGCGTGACAATTTGAGATGAAGAAATATGGTCTGTTGAATGCTAAGGTGCTAAAAGACTTTAACCTTGAAATTAGAGTCCTTAATTTGGTGAGGCATGCGAATTTGGTTGCTTTCATGAGATATTATCAAGATGTTGAACACTTAATCCGATTGTATGAGTATATGTCTCAAGGTACCGTTGGAAAACATCTGTTCAATTGGATGAAGGGATGCAACCCCTTAATTAGGTCAAAAGGCTCAATATTACCATAAACATTGCAAGAGGGGTTGAGCACGTCCACAAATATGCTAACCAAAAACTTGTTCACATGGAATTGTAGCCATCCAACATTTACTTGGAGATGATTTTAGTGCTAAAGTTGCTGATTTTGGCCTCATTCATCTGAGTTCGTCAAGAGATAAATCATTCTCACCTTTTTCCCATCCAAAGAGAATCCAAGGTTATTAGGCTCTCGAATGTTTCTTGCATGGAAATGTAAAGGAAAAGGCATATGTATTTAGCTCTGGAGTCATTCTAATGGTGCTAATCACTGAAAAAATATCAATTAGTGATCATTGTCTAGTTGTCAATATGAATTGTTTGGTTTCGAAAAGTGCTAATTAAAGATGGCGGTGTCCTTCAGATGGACGAAGTAGTTGCCAATGTGGTTGATGGTGAAATTATTTCAAGGGAAGAGGAGATTGTTTCTTCTTTTCGTGCTATAGCAGAGCTTCCACCAAAAAGGAACACGAGAGAAGGCCACACATGTCAAATGCAGATACAAAACTTGCAGTGTTTAATGAGTTCATTAGTGCAGGCCACACATGGTCGAAGACGACTAATGGAAACTCACTGCCCAAGCATTTAGAGAAAGCTTTGTTGTCTCGATTTGATTTGAAGATTGAGTTCATTAGTGTCGATATGGAGAATGAACATGACTTTAATGAGCACCATTCCAATGCCTATATTGGAGAACTGTGGATCAAGCAATGGAAAATAATAACAAAATGATGGTCAAATGTGGGTGTATTAAGTGCAACACCTAGATCTCTAGCTTGCATCAAGATTTTTGGAACAAATTAAGCTCATGCAATGTAACACGCTGAAAAATGATGATGGGCCCAAGTGAGGCCAACAACCCTCATCTTCTCGTGTTGTGGGAAAATGAGTGCAGGGGATGAGCTTAATTTTTTTAAAAAAAAAAAAAATTTAGATTTATTGAAGACAAATAATGAAATTTTTGAAAGAAAATTTTTATTAGGAAAATGAAAAGTGAGCTTCATTTAAAACTATTGGAGAATTGTGGATCAAGCAATACCCCAAATCAAATAAATGATATTCAAATGTGGGTATACTAAATGGAAGATCTAGTTCCCTAGCTTGCAACAAGACTTTTGTGACAAAATCTATGCAATTCAACCCGCTGAAAAATGATTATGAGCCCAAGTGAGGCCAGCAACCTCATTTTGCTGTGTTCTTGGCAAATCAGTGCATGGGGTGAAGTTAATCATTTTTTTAAATTCTTTTATATCTATTGAAGACAAACCATGAACTTTTGAAGAAGAAAAAAAGGTTTTTGTCCATTTACCCTAATTTTAGGGTCATTTATCCCACTTACCTCATTAAGTTTTTTTAATTCTCCCTTACGCATAAAGACTCTAACAAAGTCTTCCCTAATACCCAATTAATTTTTGTTTTTTTTTTTTTAGACTATTTTACCCTCACCACTTAATGGGGTAAGTGGGATGTATTATTTAATGGACAAAAACCCATTAAATAATACATCGATTTCAACTTGTCCATTTGTTATATATATACACCTGATGTAAGATCGGAAAGATGCAGCCCAGATTAAGACATTTCTTTTTGGTTATGGAGAATTCTCTTCTTTTTGATAAATAGTGATTTTTGCTAGTCAAATTGCAATTTTGACCAGATCTGGGCATCAATGCGCGCCAATTTCCAGTGGCATATGCATAGCTATCAAAGCCGGCGGCTCGCACTGGCCATAGACGTACAGCTGGTAGCTTGGAATTTGCGGATTGTTATGATTCCCGGGTCGGACACGGCCGTGTACACCACCGGAGCCTTCGGCAAATACCCTAGAGAGAGAGAGAAGAAGAAGTCAGCGCCGGCAGAGAGAGAGAGAAGAAGAAGTCGCCGGTAGAGAGAGAGGGAGGAGAGAGAGAGAGAATAAGAAGAAGTAGAAATCGCCGGGAGAGAGAGGGGGGGGAAGAGAGAGAGAGATATATATATATATATATATCGATGATGAGCGAGAGTGAGTGGCAATTTGTAATTTTTAACTTTTGGAGCCCAAAATCGTCATTTTAGCTGTTAAATTGGGTTAGTGTGAATAAAAATCTCTTAATGGTGTAAGTGGGCTAACTTTATCCCATTTTAGTGCTATGGGTCAATGACCCAAAAAAAAAAAAAAAAACTTTATTACGGGTGAGTACTTTCATTTAGTGAGTAGTTTATGGGACATTTAAGTACAGTTAACCATATAGATTGGAGTATAAAAAACTAGCGAAACATTTTGATTCATTTATAGCGATCATTCAGTTACATTGTGCTATGCACAAGTAAATTATTTCATTTCTAGAGATCATGATTAGTTAAAAGCGAAACAGTACAAGTCTAATCTTGATCTATGTTGTTTGTGACTAGAAAAGGCCAGGTACGCATATACGTTTACACTCCTCTTCAGTTTTATAGCAATGTTCCTTTCCCGTGAGCCAACAACACCAGGTATGACAATCTTTTACCGATTTACATTGTGCATCACAAGTATGTATTGTGAGTTCTGGAGCTGGAGCTCCTACCAACAATCTACCAACATGTATCTTCTCCATGCTGCTAGTAGCCCCAAGCGTACTGCTTTCACCGCCTGTCAATATCATACCAAAAAAGAAAACAGAAAAATCAAATACTCTTAAATCAGTAAGAAGAACGAGAACGACAATAACATGACCAATTAGCATAGGCGGACACTTTTACATACATTCAGTAAGAGCCAAGAGGGCTATGAAGATGATGGAATAGATGGTCAATTTGATTGATTTATCAGCCGCCATGATGTTTGTGTGTGAGAGAAAATTAATTCTTTGGTGATGGTGCCATCAAATTGTTGAGGCTTTTATAACAAGTTATTAGAGAGAGTCCACATAAATACAAAGATTAAAACATATTTCTTTCTCATTTAAAAAAAAAAAACATATTTCTTTCTATACTTGAAAGGAAATTAAATATATTGACTATAGCTAGTTAACTTTTTATAGTAAGGAATATTTAGGTTCATATATGACTGTATTTTTATAGTAACATATATTAGATATTCACACTAATTAAGCACACTATAGAAGGTCAAAATCTTGACTCCTAATCCATTGAAGGTATATTTTACCGAAAATTTCTTTAGGAAAGTTTCGATATTACAATACAATTTCACAATGACTCTTCCTCAACAGGACTTCACAATACAAGTACAAATTTAACCTGTAGCGTTTAATTGGTACGATGTTGTAAGTTAAGAAAAAACTTATTTTATAATGTACCAAACTACCAATAACTACATATTATTGGTACTTTTGTGTTGTTGACAAAATCTATCAACAATTATTTGGTACATTTTCCAATAGTTATATAGATGCAAGTTCTTTTTTTATGTTCGTACAAATAGAATTTCATTTTTGAGAGGGTACAGTTATTTTTGTACTCCATCGAAGGCATAAACACTCCATCCATCTTCAATTTCAGAATTCCAGTTATAAGAGGGCACCAATGTTGAACCCCTTTCTACTGCGGCAAAGACTGACGTCCAAAAACCTTATTTGCTTGTTTTGTACACATTAAACCAAGCCATAGTGCTTACAATAATAGCAAGAGCAGGTCTGAAAGAATCAGTTCGGATTAGTTTGGCCAAATTTTCAGTGGATAATGAATAAGCTTGTTCAAGCATCCATTTCTTGAAACTGAAAGAAGATGTGATATGCAACTTGAGAGTAAAGGGAGAAACAATGAGAATTTTCTTTGATATTGAACAAATGAACAGCCACATAAAACATATTCCACCGTTTGAAACTGATGAGAGCACAGTAAACAACCCTAGTCTTCAGAATTCCCTCTTCTACTCAAACTCTTGTGGAAGCATATTGTGGCAGATTCTCTATATACGTACAAATTGAAACCTTGCCAGAGATTTTGGTATTCCATAAAGTTTTTCATAGCAAACTACACGAGCCACAAAGAGACGTAGAAAAAAGTATACTCCCAAGCACGTAATCTCGAGCTATCCAATCGGTGGTTTTAACAAAAAGAAACCCATCCTTTCAAGTTTCCATCTCAACCGGTCTCTAACACAACAATAAGTCAAATTAATACAAAGGATGTGAGTCATTACCTCCTTAGAAAACAAATTTTAAAGTATAGCTCCTGCTTCCAAGTTCTGTCCTCCGCATTGATGAGCTCCGAAACTGAAATTATTTGATAATTACTAGGTTGCGAAGACTATGACTCTAAATACTACAACCTTCAACAAAGAGATTTTGAAAGAAGTTCATACTATTTTGAAGATAACGGTCGTATTCCTCAACGCATTAAACACTTGACGGCAGCGCAGAGATCGTGGAGCTGCTTCCGGCGACGCTCGTACCCTTTGTGGATCCTCTTCCTCTGTTGGTGGTTGTTGTCTTTCAAATCCAAGGCCACCTCTGACGAGGGGGGAGAGAGAGAGAGAGAGTGGCACATTTTGTAATTTCATACTTATTGGATCCTAGAAATAATAGTTTGCTTGTAAATGAGGTGAGTGATTACATATGGTGGAGTGAGTGAGAGACTGAGTGTTTTCTGTAAAAATTGAGCTACGAGTCTAGGCCCTTAAAAGAAACTAACCATTTTTTTCATTCCCATCTAACTAGATTACTGTTGGACTGTAATACTTAATTCAGATAAGGGTACACTATTAAAACCAAAATGTCATTGTATCATCTTTGACGTTGCTTAAAGATCAACTCCCAGTATGTAGTAAAGATAATTTGTTGTATAAGCTGCATCACTTTGATATCACTAGCTCTCGGTCATTGCCACCATAAAGTTACAGCTTTACCAGAACAGTATCCTAGTCCTTAAGGAACAATTATGATCTCCGACCTAATTAAGGATGGTAATTGTAGGAAAATCCAGCCCTCAATCCACTTCGCTGCAGAACATACCTATTTTGCTGCAGAAGGCATAAAGTAGCCAGCAGAAGAAGATGAAAAAAATTCTGCAGTCAACTATCATTGGCACCCTCGGTAGCCTTCTTCTCCTTTTGTTTCTCCCTTTTCTTCTTGTTTCGCAATGCATTCTTGCTCATTGTTCTTCATTATGTAACATGGAGAAGCATTATTAGAATAAACTGTATGAAAATTGGAACTATTAAGTAGAGAAGAAATAATTTAAATATGCATTTACGTACTCTGATGAGGTCCCTCCAAACAGCTGCATAACAAAATCAGTGAAACAATCAGCATCCAATCAAGCAATTAAATCATTCCACATAGAAATAATAATAATACTAGTAGTAGAAGGTTTTCCTAGAACAGATGTCTATATGTACGATGACATCACCCATGAAGCAACAAAAATCAAGAAGACCAATATGTATCATCTATACCTCTGCCTGAACGACAGCAGCTTGCTTAGCATGTGGGGGGCGATATGCAGCAGGCTTTTGTGCAGGTGGGTTGTTAGGGCTGGCTTTTGCAGAGGTTTGGGAAGATTTGGACCTTTCTCCTGATAATTTGAACCCAAGTTTCTCAGGAAACGAATTACATACATGTAAAAAATCCAAATCCACAATCACTGATCAAATGAGACCAACCTTGAGGTTTGGCGTCATCAACTTTTATTGATTCAAAGGACTTGACAAGTTCTGAAATGTCACTGAACCTATCAGGTGATTCTGGTTTCCAATCAGCCTGAAAAAAAAAAAAAAATAAATAAAAAGGTTCCAAAAGAGAAGAAAGAAATCAAGGAAGTATGCATAAAACAAAAGACTCAGTCATACTCTATTTAAGGAGGGCCACCATCAATACTGACCTGGAACAGCTTGTCAAACATCTTCTTGAAGAACAATGAACCGTTGTGGTGGAAAATCTTAATCCTTCAGAAAAGTAAAAGAAATGTGAAGTGGTTTACTGGTAATTATATTTCTTTAAACCAGACCATCATACTCTAGATATATCCCACATGATAGCATGTCCATACACACCAACATAACAATGACATGGTAAATCTTACCATGCTTGCTGTATTCATTAATGAATAATTCAAGATTCAATCCAATCCAATTTAATTTAGTACAAAGGCAACTGGTTTATAATATCAAGATTTACTTTGTAGATCAGTAGTCAATTGAACAAGAGCCACAAATGCCAAAAGCATAATTTTATTGCACTTAATTAGTTCAATTGAGTGAACCACTAGATGCTTGACCCTTATGCCAACCCCTCATTTCTCCATATTAGTAGCAAAAAGGTTAACATACCCATTGTCAACTTGTAGTCTTGGAGCAGTCGTGGCAGTCATGAAATAGCGTCCATCTGGAGACCATTCGCTTGTCACAGATAATTCGGCCTTGGTTGTTCCAAGCTGCTTTTTCTCTATGTAGTCCCAAAATGCCTATGGTAAACAAACTATAGATTAACTTCGGAAATCATAAGGAAGATTTGAGACCATCATGAGTATATGCACAAGGAAAGCTTGTAAAAATAACATATGATGAGCTTCTTGCATAAGATATTGTACCTGAGAAATAAAATGTGAGCATGCAAAAATTGATGGTTGGAATGGATTGTTAAAGTAAGGCTTCTTGGATGAAAACGTCTCTGTAAAGGAGATTAGGAGTGTGATCTTTGAAAGAATTAAAGAAACACCCAGGCCAGTTGGTTTTCCTATGGTGGTCTACTGGTCTTTCATTCTCAAAGATGCATGGATGTTTTTATGATAGACGTTTTTTAGTCATTGATGAGTTCTACAATAAAGGTGTGGTTAATGCAGTAACAAACGCGACTTCTACTTGCCTTATTCCTAAAAGCTAGACTCTGTGAAGATTAGCCACTACACAGTTCTAGGTTCAGTCACAAGTTTACACATAGTGCTAGTAAAGGTTTTGACTAAAATACATCATACCTTGTAGCGTTTAGTTGTTATAGCTCAGGTAATAAAGTTGAAAGTATTTAATAGTGTACAAACAAGTTTCAGATACAGGAGAAGAAACTGGCATGCTTGCAAGAGTTTGATTTGCTAAAGTTTTTATTGTGTCAAGTGTCAGAATTGCTTTTCCAACTTGATTTGACATTGAGATAGATATTCCAAAAGTTACTAACCGACCACAATTTAGTAACTGATTAAGTTGACTGACAGAAAAGAGGCAAAGGAGGCCTAATGAATATAATAATTGAAAGGAAATTACTTTGGAAGAATAAAATCAACAACAGGGAGAAGAATCGAATACAAAATATTAGTAACATTTAAAACAACATGTTAACATACCATATCACCTGGTAAGTTACCAAAGCCTGCCAAACACAGAACTGCAAACACAAAATTAAGGCCAACATATAGATTTTCATTTTCTCCTCATAACACAGAATAATCAAAACATGATATGCTCTTGGCTTGGTGGTCCCCCGTTTTAACCCATTCATGTGCTCACTTTTTTCTTTTTCTTTTTAATGTGTCTACAAGTTACCTACCTTACTCAAAACTACCAAATAAGAATGAGAACAAAGCACTACTCAGAAACTGATTTTTTAAAACTATAAATAATAGAGACATGTTGTGTAGTCAAAAGGAATATGAATGAGCCATTTCAAGTTCACAAAGTAAATGTTCTCAAGATGAAAGAGACAATTCTGAAGGATACATTTTCCCTTTGGATTCCATCGGATAGTATTGTACGGGCCTGTTCCAAGCTCAAGAAGAGGATTGCACTTCTTGTCAAACACGGTTGTTTTAGAAGGCATAACTATTGTAGTTCAAGGAACTAAACAAATTATAAACATTTGCGAAAGCATTACACTAAATGATAAGCTGAAGATAAATATACAAACAAATATTAAAAGAATCACATAGCGAGTAGCATTCAGACCTGAATAGTGAAAATCTTGCACTGATGAGAGTTCTACCAATAACAATGATTCTGAAGAGTCTCTATAATGCATGGAATATGTTCAGAAAGAATGATGCACCAGCAGAGCCCTACTCAAAAAGTTTAAAAAATGCTGATGGACTTGGTGGTAAAGCATACCATCCTTTCTTGATTATATAAACTTAATAACTAATTCTATCATCCTAGACTGATGATTTGTCCAAAATAATTTAAAATAAATCAAACTGAAATTTACCTCAATTGTCCAATCACTAGTTGCAATGAATATGCCTAAAAACGACATGAACTGAAACTTTTCATGCGTGCTTGGTTTTGACATTAACAATATGTATTAAACATTGCGACTCTCTGGATAAGTGTCTTATAAGTTATCTCTTCAAGACATCTCAAAGACTAAGAAAAAAAAGGATACAGCCATAAACTACAGCAAACTCTGATCCAGAGTATGACCACTGAACATCATGAACAGGCCCCTCTTTACCTGTCAAGTACCAAGGAAAATTAGGCTGTGGGCATTTAAAAATTGACTTGGGTTTAGTATTTGGAACATACGAAGAGGTACAAGTCCTTCATGGGTTCCGTCTGTTGTCAAGTAGTTTAGCTTTGATTCCCCATAGTAACTTTGGTTGGTTTTATCAACATCTGACTGCGCCACAACTAAAAGCCCAGTTGAGCCATTATTCCAATTCAGTTGCACTGATGAACATCGAAAGAAACTCCTTCGAGCAACAGGTTGACTCTGTAAATCTTTTCCAGTGGCAAATATCTGGACACTGGCAGGAATCCCCTGCATGGAAAGAATATTGAACTTGATAATGTGACTGAACCAAAACAAAAGAAGGGACTAAGCATGGGGTATTATGTGACATAGAAGCAGTATTTATATCAGCTATTAAATGAATGACATGCCAGTAATAGTATGCCACCCATTCAAAATCTCCGAAATCCAAAAACACCTTATAAATGAGGGATGCACTCTCACATTTCCAGAATAAGCATTTTCAAAATAAAGCTGCATTTCACATAATAATCCCATAACCCATAACAAAAAACATAGTTCCCAAAGAAGTTCCTACAAACCTTTGATTCCGGGACAAATGCAGCCACATGGGAGCCAGGTGCCTTAGAGAGTTCAACTGCAGCAACTCCAGGAACTCTCAGCCGATTCGTAACTCCTTTCGAGAAGTCTGCAGCATCAAAAAACTGTATCTCATTCGTCGCAAGTTTACACGCAACAGCCTCGTCGGAGCTGAACCTAACCGAGGGCCTGAAACAGCACAAACAAACTCCGCAATTAGTTCCCCACAAAACAGCATTGCACATACATCGTAAAATTCCGAACTGCTTACCAATTCGTTTTGGTTATACTCTTCTGGAATTGATCGTAAGCAGGTTCTCCGGTGTCGACGTTCCACAGGGTCACATTCTTGTTCTGCGGCGTTGAGGACTTCTGGAAAGTCTGAACAAAAGTGCCACGCGGGGACAAGGCGGCGGCGGTGAGGTTGGGGACTTGGAAAGACCTAATCTCGGCGTAGCTTCGGCAATCGTAGATGGTGATGACGGAATCGGGTTTGAGCACCATGAGCCTCGATCCATCGTCACTGAATTTGGTAGTGGAGCAAGCGATTTTGTGTTCGAGCTTGATACCGGGTTGGCCGTTGCTGAACGGGGGCCCGTTCCAGAGTGAGAAGCCTTCAGGCCCTCGAACTAAGATATCGAGAGGCGGCGGAGGTGAAGCCGAGGCTGCCATAGCTGCTTTGTGAGCTTAAGAAGTGCTTTGATGATGCTACCGGGATGAAGAGAGTGACCCAAGACTCGAGAAAGAGAACTTATTTCGGCATCGCTATTTGACCGTGTGAGTATTAACCATGGGAGCCCCTCCAATGAGATTAGTTAAACGCTTTATAATCAACGGTTTAGAAGACTGACTTTTTTATTACATTACGGTAAATTAACCGTTAAATGTTGACGTATACATGAGTCGATCACTTCTGAAAATTTTCATCTAAATTGCGGATCGTACTAGATCGAATCAATGGATGAACCAAATCTGTCAAACATGAATCTTTCATGTTCATAACTGATAAATCACGATTATGAATGTCTTAATGATTTTCAATTTTGGTGAAAAATTGCATGAATGATCTACATATAAATATCTAAACATCTAACGGTTAATTTGCGGAAATATAATCGAAAAGTGGGTCTAACACAAAAGTCCTCATTTTAGTGGTCCTTATTAGAATCGCTCCTTATTAACCATAGTGAATAACTGAGTACTCACAAGCTTTTTTGTTTGGGAAAATGTCCATTTACTCAAATTTGGGAAAATGTCCTCGTATCGAGCGCAAAAGAGGTGGACATATCACATAAGATGAGTGCAAGTGACTGTTTTTGCTATTTTTGATATGCTGAATTTTTTGTTGTTGTGTGTGACTGTGTGCTTTGTCTGCTTAAGAATTGTTTTCATATTAGGGAGAATGTGCTGTGATGGTGCAATTACAATAAAATTATCATTTCTATATGAGAAACTCGTTGACAATAGGCTGAGGCGCGGGTATCTCGCTCTCTTTAAGGAGATTCAAGCCCTCTGCGGAACAATGCTGGTGCACCAGAAATCTCTTGACTTGTCCCCTCCAGGATACAACAGCCCAACAACAAGTTGTATGGCTCACACCAATCTGCACAAATTGGAGGAACCCAAAGCTCCACCAAAAGAACACATTTCTCTGGCAAAAAAAACACACAAGACTCTTTTGGGGGATTTTGGAAAGAAGGTTGATGGGTGAATAGTTGAGTAAAAGTTTGATATATTTTAGCATGCAACAAATGGTGCTATTTATAGGCTCTTAGGACACTCCCTACAATTAATAGGGTAGTAACCAAATGCCTAGGTTACAAAAATTAAAACCCAAAATAAATCAAAATAAAACACCATGAGTTACAAAATAAAATTCAAAATAAATTCAGAATTTAAATACACAAATAAATTCAGAATTTAAACACAAAATAAATTCACCCAAATTTAATTTCAATAATAAATAAAATATTAAAATGTTACAACATTCCCCCACTCATTTTAATATTTTAAAAACAAATATAAACCAAAGTTACCGGCCAAAGACGAACCATTATGCGTCATGAAGGTGTGCTCTGCATTGAACCTTCACTTAGTGAAACAGCAATCCCTACTCCAGAGTTGATAGTGGTCTCAGACTTGAACTACAACTGCTTAAGGGAAAATAAGAACTACTGCTCACACATAATAATTCAGGTGTTAATATGAGCTTTATTAGCCAGCACGTTACGGGCTTGTGCTTATCCCGATTTTCATGAGTGTATTTCAAGAATAAGCCCAATTCTCATAGAGAGCGGCCCCACTCTCACACTCATATAGGTAAAATCCGTCAAGGATGCTCTTGTAACTATGACATCCCACTCATATGAGCTACAGATTTTATTAAGAGTTTTTAAGTAAACTCAACCTTCATATACGTTACAAGATTAATGCACTTACATCATAGGGATGAGTAAGAAAATATAGTGCATTTTTCTTACGGCCACCTTATGATTCGTTTTTCCCATTGAACCCAGTTTTTAGGATCTCTAATCACCGGGTTGGGTGTCCTCATATATGGCTCATGACGATGTGGGCTTCAATCCCATCCCCCTCGATGTACTCCAGACATTTTCTCTTGCCAAGCCCTTACTTAAAGGATCTGCAAGATTATCACATGATTTAACATAATTCACATTAATAATTCCATCACTCAAATATGATCTTGTTCGTGTCGGAATTTGGACAGGGTAATGTCTATGACTTTTCAAACTTTGTACACGTAAGATGCGTTGAAAAGTCAAAGTATCCACGAGGGATTCTGACTTTTCAACGACAACAAAATAATAAATGTCGAACGAAAATATTCAATCATACATTACAACTAAATAAATCTCAGCCTCAACTCCCAACCTTCGTTACTCGAATGCCATGGGTCTTAGAACTGGAAGGTCACTCATATAGCTCGATCATCACCCAAGCCTGCAATGTCATGATCGACCAGCACTGCTCAGCTGGACTGCCAGAGCCTCCCTCAACATGAGATTGCTCACCAATCACAAGGGCTTGATTTACTCAAATCTAGGAGCAAATCTCACCTAATTGGACAAGTGTCACAATCCCATGACCAGCATGGCCATAAACGTGGGTTGAAGATGATGTGATTAGAGGAGACCACAAAATGGTGACATCTGTCACCCACTCTGCCACCCACTCGACCAAACCCATGCTGCTGGCATGTCAAAAAAAGGAGCTGACACCCTTATTTTCGGGGCCAAGCCCATACTCCAACAGTGTACCTCAACCACCTCCAAGCCCTATAAAAAGAAGGACTCTTCCTTCATTCGGGGTCTCTGGATCACTTGAAGAAATACCAAAAAAAAACTTCCCCTCCTTCTCACTTTCTGATTGGATCATTCGGCAGAATCCATGGCAACCCTGGTTAGGCAAGCTGTAGTTGGAGAGCTCGGGACTGTGTACAGACATATGGATCAAATGGACAAGGGGAAGTTACCCTACATTCCCGATCTTGGCTCAGAGGAACTTCCTCTTCCATACACGGAGTCCATAATGCTGGGCAAAACTTCCAAGCATACCAAGTTCCAAAAGATTGATCTTTATGATGGCTCAACTGACCCCTATGACCACTTGGACAACTTCCGGTCGACCATGGACGGAAAAGATGCAACGGAGGCTGACCGGTGCAAAGCTTTT
This sequence comes from Rosa rugosa, assembly GCF_958449725.1. Taxonomy (NCBI): domain Eukaryota; kingdom Viridiplantae; phylum Streptophyta; class Magnoliopsida; order Rosales; family Rosaceae; genus Rosa; species Rosa rugosa. The sequence goes on from NC_084820.1 coordinate 31,864,337, forward strand.
CCCCAAACACTTAAGGGTTCAGCCCTTAACTGGTTTCGTCGCATTCCAGCTGGCACGATCCGGAGTTTCGGGGATATGCGTAGGGCATTCCTGATAACGCTAAAAGTAGCGCGCAATTTAACCCTGAAAATATCGTTAGTAGTATAAGCAAATAGGGATCGTTCTATTCCGGGGATTGAGGGTACACCTGTCATTGTCAAACAATTAAACAATTAAAATTAAAACAAAGTATAATATTCACAAAGATATTCACAAGTATAAACATTATTTACGAAATTAGGGGGGATTTTGTTTTGGTTTTCGAAAATTAAACTAAGTAAAGAAAACAAATAAAACACAAAAACATAAAAGCACGAATGGAATGAGAGAACAAAGATCAAAACCGAAACTATGATTAAAATCGATTTAAACCCTAATATTGTTCATCTAAGTCATGAGAAAGGAGTTGATCATGTGAAATATTCGAAAGCAAATAATTTCCCATTTTTTACTTTTCAATGCTAATTAACCTAAGTGAAAGCACAAAGATTAATCCTATCAAACATGTAATCAAGCCCTAGAAAGCTAGTCAATCATGACATGTTTAACGCATGAAACACATAGAAAGGCTATCAACTCAAGTGTGCAACTTAGTATGAAAAAGTCCACCTAATTGCAATCCTCTTTAATTAAATTCGATCTTTGTCCAAAACCTTTACTACTTTGATTCAAGTTTACACAAAAAAAAAAAGTTGATTTCATGTTCTTAAACCTAGCAACATTCATATCAAAACCCTAAGTGTTTCGAACCACATAAGATTAAAATATAAAAGATATCTATAACGCAAATTTAATTAAACAAACTCACATAAGCAACTCTCGAATTACAATAATAGAATCTGAAAATTTCATTCAATCATATAAAATTCCAGAAATTAATATTTGTTCAAACATATATGTCAACTAGGGCAAAACCAACGAAATTCAAAGCAAATGTTACAAAGTAGAGGTTGAATTACACCGTGGATGGAAGATTATGATGGGTGAATAACGATGAATCCTTTGAAACTCGAAAGCAAGCTTCAAAGGTGGATGGTGGAGGAATAGATCACGACTTCTTCTTCTCTTCCTTAGCCTTGCTTGAACTTCGTGGCTTGCTCTAGAGGATGGAGAAGCTCACGGCAATTCTAGAGGTTTTCTGATTTTTTTTTTCTAAAGTGTAAACGTCAAAGAGAGGAACCCTCGACGTCTTCATTGAGAGAGTATATATAGGGGACGGCAAAACTTGGTCTCCAAGCCGTGTATTTCTTCTTTATTTTCCATGGAATTAATCTGAAAATGCCACATAGTTTCCTCCAATGATAGCTTGCCAAATAAGCCCTATGAGATGGTCCAACCAATCACAAAACTCCATTTTAATTCCCTAAAAATCTTGGCCGAAATACCTTGACATAATTTCTGATTTTTTAGTTCAAATTCGGCCAAACTTCCTTTAGGAATTCTAGGGATGAATCTAGACTCCTTTGAGAGCTTTTTGTGTTCAACACATATTCTCTTTCCTTAAAAGTCTCCCAAGAAAATCTCCATCGAAATCTTCTTCATATTTTCTGATTTTTCACGCCATTCCTTGTTTCTCTCTTGATATTTCACGGCAAACTCTCTCTAGGGTTTACTCATTGCGTCACAAACCCTAATTGCATGGGCTTTATGGGCTTTTGATCCATTTTGCCAAAAATCCAATAAATCTTGAGAGTTCTTGGGCCTTGTTGCTTCAACTTCAAGCCTTGTCACCTTCTAACGTCATAACACTTCATTTTTCCATTTCTTTTTCATGGTTGCGTTGGAAACTTGCTTGGTAAGCTTTCCACCCTTTTGCAGGGTTTCCTGGTTGAAGCAGGAAAACTTCTTTTCTTCATTTCTGCTCATTTCTGTGGCCCATTGTGTCTCATTTTTGCTCCCCTTAACGTTTGCAAGCTCCTTTTTCCGTTTATGAGTTCATTTCCACTTTTTAGCTCCGGGGTCCTGAAAATAGAAATTTTCCTAAAATGAAAAATGGCAACTTTCCTAAACTGAAAATGGAAACTTTCCAAAAATGAAAAATAGAAACTACAAAATAGAAACTTTCTACAAATAGGAACTTTCCCAATCGAAGAATGGAAACTTTCCTAAACACAGTTTTATTAAGGAAATAACGCAGAAAATGTAGGGAAATGCAGTTAAAACGTCGCATTAAAATGCTCCTATCAATTCCTCGATGAATTCATGATAGTCTCCAACCGGGTCTACACTCCAAACGACCTCACCCAGATACGTCAACTCCCCGAGGAAAGTCTGAGAGATTACGTAATCCGCTTTCAAGGATATTACCACCGATGTGAGGGGGCAAACGAGAAGATAGCATATGCTGCCCTTATGGGAGGATTTCGTTCCGGTCCATTCTTGTTTAAGATCATGCAAGACCCACCAGGTTCTTTCAAAGCACTCATGCGTGAGGCAACGAATTACTCTCGGGCGGAGAACCTTAATTGCGCAAGAGACATGATCATGGACCCTCAACCTGCCGCGGGAACAAAGAGAACCAATGATACTTCTTTTGGAGTGGGAACCCAAACCAACGACAACAAGAGGCCCAAACCCACCACCACTGGAGGAAACCCAGGAACTAAGCCGAAAGTGCCGCTGGCGCGATATGGGAAATACACTCCGCTAGTTGGCTCAAAAACGGAGATCTTTGCTGTCGTCTCACGAGACCTTCCGGAACCTAAGAAGATCAGACCTCCGACGAAAGGAAGAATAGATGAGTCTCACTATTGCAAATACCACAGGGAATACGGACACACCTTAGAGAAATGCGTGCATTTGGCATACGCATACCAGGCTTTGATAGATAGGGGTGCCCCGAGCATATAACGCTTCATCAAAAAAGAAGGAAACCAACTTGGTAATCCAAGGCCCGTTGGTCAGGAGGCACACCCCAACAACCCCCGGACAGTCATCAACACGATTTTCGGAGGCCCAACCCTGGCCGGAAACTCCAATAGGTCTCGCAAGGCATATGCTCGGTCGATTAACGCAAACATTTTTTCGGTAGATGCTAGACCTACCAAGATGAGACGACTAGCACCAGAGCCCATCACCTTCACTGATGAAGACGGGGAAGGACTAATTTACCCACATAGCGACCCAATCATCATTACGGCCTTGATTGCGGACTGCGAGGTGGCTCGTGTCCTGGTTGACGGCGGTAGTGCGGTAAACATTATCTCGGCTGTAGCGTTTGCAAAGCTAGGGGTTGAGCCCGGAATGCTGACACGAGGAACTGCATCACTAACCGCATATAGAGGTGCGAAGATCCAACCCATCGGTCACATGCCGTTGACACTCTCTTTAGGGACTTGGCCCAATGTTGGGACCTGCACAACCTTGTTTGTGATAAGCAACTGCCCGTCAGCTTATAATGTCATTCTCGGACGACCAGCACTCGGGGACCTGATGGCCAGAGTCTCATACTGTCACCTAACATTGAAGTTCCCTACGTCAAGCGGTATAGGAAAAGTTAGAGAAGACCAGGCATTAGCACGAGCCTGTTATGCTACAGACTCCAAGCAAAGCGTGGGACCTGAAATGATGGACACCATGATGGTATCATCAGAGGCCAGTCAATTAACTAATAAGGTGATCCCGGCCCAAGAGACGTGTGAAGAGAAAAGAAAGCTAAAACTTGAGCCAGTGGAAAAGTTGCTCGCTGTTGTCCATTCAAATGATCATCCCGAAAGAGTAGTGAAGATTGGTGCCGAACTCGACAGTCATGTACGAGAGGATATAATTGGCTGCCTCCAACGAAATGCTGATGTCTTTGCATGGTCTCATGATGACATGCCAGGAATCAAACCCGAGATCATCACACACAAGCTCAGCATTGACCAGGGGGCTAAGCCGATCAGACAACGGCGGAGGCCATCCGATTCAGAAAGATATGCTGCCATCAAAGGAGAGGTTGACAAACTCCTAAGGAATGGATTCATAAGACCCGTGGACTACCCTCGTTGGGTGTCGAATGTTGTGATGGTGAAGAAGGCAAATGGGAAATGGCGGATGTGCGTGGATTACACAAACCTAAATAAGGCGTGCCCAAAAGATAGCTTCCCCTTGCCGCGTATCGACCAACTCGTGGATGCTACCGCTGGACATAAGCTTCTAAGCTTTATGGATGCCTATTCAGGATACAACCAAATTCTCATGCACGAAGAAGATCAAGAACATACTTCATTCATCACCGACAAGGGGTTATATTGTTATCGTGTGATGCCCTTTGGTCTCAAGAATGTCGGAGCCACTTACCAACGCCTTGTGAACCACATGTTTGCCGATCTAATCGGTAACACCGTGGAAGTCTACGTTGATGACATGCTAGTCAAGAGCACGCATGTTACAAACCATGTGGAGAATTGGAGAAGGCGTTCAAGATATTGAGGGAGTATGGAATGAAGTTGAACCCTGAAGAGTGTGCATTCGGCGTCCACTCGGGAAAATTTTTGGGTTTCATGGTCAGCGAAAGAGGGATAGAAGCCAATCCAGAGAAAATCCGAGCATTGCTTGACATGAAGTCCCCAAAGACGAGGAAAGAGGTCCAAAGCCTCACTGGTAGAGTAGCAGCACTGAACCGTTTCATCTCGAGGTCCACTGATCGGTGTCTCCCATTCTTCAAAGCCTTGAAAGGAGCAGGAAGGAGCATTAGCTGGACTGAGGAGTGTGAGAAGGCTTTCATCAGTCTGAAGGAACATATGGGAAAAGCACCTGTGCTCTCTAAACCAAGACCGGGGGAAATACTCCTAATTTACCTATCAGTATCAGGTGCGGCAATTAGCTCCGTACTCGTTCGTGAAGAAGAAAAGGACGAAGAAGCAATATACTATGTCAGCAAGGGATTCACGGATGCGGAATTCCGGTACCCGGAGATTGAAAAATTGGCTCTAGCCCTCGTAACCTCAGCTAGGAAGCTTAGACCATACTTCCAAGCCCATTCCATCAAAGTAATAACTAATCAACCACTGAAGCAAGTGTTGTGGAAGCCCGAGACATCGGGAAGGCTTGTCAAGTGGGCGATTGAATTGGGGGAATTCGACATCCACTACCACCCACGCACGGCCATCAAAGGCCAGGCTGTGGCAGATTTCATCTCAGAATTTACTCGCCCACTTTACCCTGAGGTCACGACTGAGGCCCAAGAAAGTGATCAGCCACCAAGAGATGAGGCTCGACCATCAACAGAAAAAGTTCCACCCCTGAGAGAAGAGGTTCGAGCATCGGAGGACAGCGATCAAAGTCTAATATGGACGCTCCACGTCGATGGATCCTCCAACCAAGTAGGGAGTGGAGCAGGCCTGGTCCTCACAACCCCACACAAGGCAGAATTTGAGTATGCCCTCCGATTTAACTTCAAAGCGTCTAATAACGAAGCGGAATACGAGGCTCTCATCGCAGGCCTTCGCATTGCAAGAGAGCTAGGAGCAGCTCGAATTCGTGTACACAGCGACTCTCAACTCTTGGTCAACCAAGTATTGGATGAATATCAAGCAAAAGATCCCACAATGGCTGCATACCTTGGGAAAGTGAAATCTCTTCTATCAAGCTTTGCATCATATGAAGTCATACAAATACCGAGGGCACAAAACGAGCGTGCCGACGCATTGGCTCGACTAGCATCAGCCATCGACTGTGATGTCGGGCGAAGTACCCCAATTGAGCATCTAAATAAGTCGAGCATCAAGGAAGACCTGGAAATATCCCAAATCAATGGTGTACCCAGTTGGATGGACCCTGTCTACAACTATCTAGCTAAAGGAGAGCTGCCGGACGATTCTCTCGAATCAAGAAAAACCAAGTACCGAGCTGACCACTACCTAATAATCAATGGGTCCCTGTACAAGCGCGGCTACTCTGCCCCTTACTTGCGTTGTGTAACCTTTGAGGAAGGAAGGAATGTACTGGCGGACATCCACGAGGGGCTCTGCGGGAACCACTCTGGTGCTCGTTCCTTGGCTCTCAAGACGCTCAGGCAAGGGTATTTCTGGCCAACCCTGAAAGAAGATTCAAAATTGATGGTCCAGACTTGCAAAGCATGTCAAAAGAACTCTACCATTCCACACCAACCAGCAGAACCTTTGACATCAATGAGTGCACCGTGTCCTTTCGCCATTTGGGGTGTCGACATGATAGGACCTATGCCCAAAGGAAATAACAAGGCTACTCATGCCATAGTTTGTGTCGACTATAACACTAAGTGGGCAGAGGCTGAAGCCTTGACGACCATCACTTCACTCCAAGTGCAAAAGTTCTTATGGAAAAATATCATTTGTCGTTTTGGAGTCCCTTATGCGTTAGTGATGGACAACGGCAAACAATTCGATTGTACTTCACTCCGCGAATTTTGCTCAAAATTGGGAATCAAGACACGCTACGCAGCACCATACCACCCGCAAGCCAATGGGCAAGTAGAGGCCATAAACAAGATTATCAAAAAGACTCTCAAGAAGCGCATAGGTCGTGCCAAAGGAGTCTGGCCCGACCTACTTCCTCGGATTCTTTGGGCATACAGGACAACACCCTGCACTTCCACAAAGGAAACTCCTTTTTCACTGGCCTATGGCTCAGAAGCAGTGGTACCAGTGGAACTGAAGACATTGACTCACCGAGTCGACACGTTCAACGTAGAGGAAAACGATCAACAATTGCGCCTCAACCTAGACTTGGTTGAGGAAAGAAGGGAGGATGCGGAGCTGTATCGGGCCGCATATCAATAGCGAGTCACCAGATACTACAATCGCAATGTCAAGGAACGAAGTTTTCGAGTTGGAGACTTGGTCCTCAAAAAAGTCACACTTGCTTCAAAAGACAAACCTTCTGGAACGTTGGGCGCCAACTGGGAAGGGCCCTATAAGGTCATTGGCATCGAACGTCCAGGAACTTACTCACTGTCCAACCTCGCCGGGAAAAGACTCGCCCACCCTTGGAACGTCCAGAACCTGAGGATCTACCATCAGTGAATACACTGGACCACCACCACTCCATTTTTGCCAGGAAAGACCTTCTCTCCATGCTTCCTCCCCTTGGGAGGAGACACTTATTCGTTTTTGTATCTTTCCACTTGGGCGTGCCCATCCCACTATCTTTTGTTTATGTAGTGGCATGCCAACGCATGTAATGCCTGTAGTATATTTACCAAGCATCAGTTTCGTTATTTTACATTATATGTTCTAGTTGCATGATAAAATCGTGTTGAGATCTGAATTTGCAACAATCGAATTAGTTTGAAAAAACTCTATTGAACCAAAAAATTCGGCAAAGACTCCCGTGCTAAGCATATGACTGATTAGTTCTAGTTATGTCAGCTCATTACTGACAAACTAGTGTCGATGCCCAGACGCGGACCAAGTGAGGTACCCGTTCCATATATCCACCCATAAGCGAACACAAATAAGTTTGCCGGAACCCAAGGGTATAGCTATCTCAACAAAAAGTCTATCTAAGTTTGATATAAGTGCAAAATAGAAAAGTAGGATGGTGCCTGCCCCGGTGGGCGCCCAAATAAAAGAAACTAGACGTACCAAGGCTAATAGCTGGATGTTCAACAACACGATTCTAGAAATACAAACAATTCCACCAAACGAACAGAACATAAGTCCATAGAATGATTCTATTAAGATTTAAGTTATAGTTAGCAAAAGATACCCGAGGATGAATACTGACAGGTCAAGACACTCATCCTCGGATATATCTAGATTACATAGAAATCATAGATGTTCAAGAGCTGTATACCCTACCACAAAAGAGCTAATTGGCCATCCGAGTTAGCAAAATAAAGGGTGAGACATCCGCAACGTAAAGTAAACAAATCCAAAGGGTCCCTACAACATGCAAGAACAAAATAGAAGTAACGAACTAAACCTTACGTCAACCCTCAACACTTCAAAGGATCGGCATTTGTCACCTTGGCCCTTTCATCTCCATCTTCCCCATCTCCAAGAACGCCTCCTTTGTCCTCCACTGGAGTGTCACCAGTGCCAGACTTACCTTGATGGCGGTCGTTGCTCAATGCCTCGGTAGGTTCGTCTCCCAATACTGACCCATTTGCCTGGTCGACTCCTCCACGGTCCAATCCCTCAACCTCATGGCCAGAAAGGGCAAGACCTGGACTTGCATTAGCAAGTGTAGCCTTGGAGGGGCTACCCTTAATTTCTAGAGGCACAGCATCAATACCCAAAGAAACTGCCCATTCCATTCCCTTCTCACCAAAATGCTCTATGCATAGGTTAAGCAAGTCAGTATACCCCTCTGAGTAGCTATTCTCTAAGATGTCCTTGTACTCTTTAGAATCCTGGAACTCCCTCAAAATACTGTTACGACCAACCTTGGCCTTGCTCCTGAGACCCTCAACCCTCTCTTTAAGGTCTTGGACTTCCACCTCCAAACCCTTGATTCTCTTACACTCTTGGGCCTTAACCCTGAGTTCCTTCTCCAGGCCCTTAACCTTTTCTCCCAGCTGATCAACATCTGTTTCTTTTTCCTTCAGCCTTTTGTGATAATCCTCCATTTTAGCCACATCTTTCTTCTTTTGACCCAGCTGAGTCTTGGTCACCCTGAGCTCCTTGTTGGTTGCAAGCACCTGGGAGTCCAACTCACGAATCCTCTCCGCCATCTTGTCAATTATGAGATGATTCTTCAAATTGGCCTGCAAAAAGAAAGAAACAAAAAAGAGTCATACGTACAATAGATGTAAACCCTGACATATCAGCACACGAAAAAAATAATCATCATCATCATCGGTACCAAAATCAAAGAACTTTTTGCCCCTTCCACAAGAGAATCAAGTTCCCCCTTAAGTTCACCCGTCCCAAAGTTTACGGTATAAGTCTTAGTGTCAATAAGCCCCATCATGTCCCCAACGTAATCAGAAAGAAATTCTGGAACGTCAACTTGGCGGTGGCGCGCACCCAGAGTGTCAACTCGCTGCCTAGCCTTGGACTGCCGAGTCTCCCTCTTGGCATCTTCCACAAGATTGTCGACCTCATCATCCACCCTCAGTTTCTTCTTCAAAGGGTCTTGCTTACCCTGCGCCTCCTCACTCATTCTTCTTTTTCCCGAGGTTTTTTCAAGCGAATCAATCGGAGACCTGATCGTTGCCCTCCTAAATCCAGGGGGGATGGAGGCCTGGGTGGTCGGGCCCGAAACTTGGGACTTGGGGGCCTAGGCGATGACATGTCTTCATTAGGAGGGACCAAGGGTCTGGGCACAATTGGCCCCTTTATGGCTTGACGTTGCTGGAGAATCCTTGCTCGAAGTCCAGGATCATTCTTGTCAAGTGTCATACCTGCATTCAAAAAATAATAATAATAATAAAATAAAGATATGGTGTATAATCAGAGACCAAGAGTCATTAAACAAGGGATTTACTTCTGGCTGGAGCTGCTATCCCAAGCCTCGCCAATCTTGCTTCTGTGACAATCGTCTTGAAACGTCGCTCCTCTCTCGGAAGATCAAGGAAACTTTTGAATCTCTCCTTCACAACTCTAGAGAGAGAATCCAATTTTCGCCACTTCCCTGCAAGATCAAATAATTGTAAGTTTTAGGACATGATACATATGTACGAAAAATAAAAGATATGAGAAATTTTCCATAACTAACATAACCTGCATCCTTAAAATGAGTAGGAATGCTGGGGGCTGGAACTCCACCACTAGAAGTGAACGCCCAGCCCTTAACATAAAACCATTTATTCCTCCAAGTTTTAACCCCGGATGGAAGCTCAAGTACAATGGCAGGACGTTGGGGAACAATACAATAAAAACCCTCAATAGGATCCTTGGTCGCTGATATGTTCTTCTTAAGCCGCAAATGGTGACGAAGAACTTCAACTGGTGGGTCACAACCAAATTTATTGTTCCACAAAGCTATCAAAGCAATAATCACTCTATAGCCATTAGGATTAATTTGAGCTGGAGCAACGCCAAGCTCACTCACCCAACCATGCACTGAGGGCTGGAACGGTATCCTAATACCTAATTCTAGCATGGCTGGGTATAGAGTAACAAACCCATCCGGAGGACTACTAGGCAACTCATCATCCTTAATCAATCTTAGCTCTACGGAGTCAGGTATTTGATAGTTCCACCTCAGTTCTCTTAGAGCGTCAACACTAGTCTCGGTCATCTCTTGGTCAGCTGTCCACGGAGAACGAGCAGCCCTATATGCCAACAGCCGTTTCCTAGCCTCTGTTTGCATTTTTCTACTCAACTTCGACCCTCCATAATAACTCTCCGCCTCACTATTGCCACATAATCGCCCAGATGACATGCCAACCGAAGTCACATGACCACCGCCTCTCCCACTCAACATTCGGAGCCCCCCTTTGAAGGAGGAACCACTAGACTCCGAATATGTAGTAGAGGAACCCCGACCGCCAGACTCTAATCCCTGACCCATGAACTCCTTCCCTAACCTATGCACACCCAAGTTTTCAGACGATCCAGTAGACGTCCCCCCCTCATTAGAACTAGATATTGATCCCTGAGAAGACCTGTCGGAGTCACTAGACGACGAGGATTCATTACTAAAGCTGTCGTCTCCACTTGTGGAATCCTCCATAAAATTGTAAGTCTTCGGGTTCCCTTTCCTAAAAAAAGAAGAAGGGGAAGCCATTAAGGAAGAATATTCCTGAAATTTAAGCGGTTTACTACGCCTTCTCTATCCCGCCCTAAAAACCCCAAACATGTATCACCAACATAAACCCACAACCAACAGCTAAGTTTTAAAACGTTCCTATCTCCAACTCACCAAAAGAAACCAACTGTCAAGCTTTTGTCTAAGGGTTCAAGCTTCAAGCTTTCAAAACAAGTTTTACATCGATAAGACTTTCACATATCCACAAATCCAAAGCAAAACAAGGAAATAAGAAAATGAAACATAAACTAATACCTTGAAAAGCTTGGGAACCGTAGGAATTCCAGCAAAGAGGAGAGTGATATCGACCTCTCTGGTATGATACCAACACTTTCTATTCTTTCTTCTCCTAAAGATAACCACACCAGAGTCCTTCGTCCTTCTCAAAGAAGAAGAAGAAGAAGAAAAGTGCTTTGATTCAAGAGAGAAGGCGAGAGGTGAGAAAGAGAGAATCAGCAGATAAAGTCTTAGAAAACGTAAACACTAGGCTAGTCAGAAGGTTGGAATCCTGGCCTTTAATTCCTATCAACACCCAGCATTAGATTGCGACAAGTGGCGATATCAACCTCTCCACTCAACCCACCATTTCGGCTGCCCAAACTAGTCTTATCAATCACATAAAAATCATCTTTTCAAAATATACAATTATATATATATACACAAATGAGCTTACATTTAAAATTTTGTTCTCTCAAAAAGCAATCTGACTGACCGTACGTATGCAACCCACTTTCAAACAACATATATGCATATTTACATTTATGCTTACATACTCCTGGCCCCACCCCAAGCCTATGACACGTTATGATCATATGATGAAGCAAAGTAACTATATATGTCTGAGCATTGGGTATTCACATCTAATTTGACTATTTTATAGATGTGAACGTGTGAACATGCCATATATGTATGGTTCACTATTTTTCCTGAAACAATCTCACTATTTAGACATACTTAGATATATGTAACTAAGTATATATCATCTCAGATTATTTCAAAATAAATATATATATATCCTTTCGTTTAAAAAAATTAAAAATCATTATTATTATGGAATTATGTCCGCTTAGCATATAAAGTATTATAATTTTAGAAGAATTTTCGCCCTGCAAAAATCAAGAGTTTGCAAGGCCACCCAAAAGAGCAAACCAAATCCTGTAAGGATTGATAAAGTTCCCCGCCCAACATAAGAGCCGGTTGGCCGAGGCACTGGGGGCTTGTTCGTGTCGGAATTTGGACAGGGTAATGTCTATGACTTTTCAAACCTTGTACACGTAAGATGCGTTGAAAAGTCAAAGTATCCAATCTCAGCCTTGTCTATGAACGAAAATATTCAATCATACATTACAACTAAATAAATCTCAGCCTCAACTCCCAACCTTCGTTACTCGAATGCCATGGGTCTTAGAACTAGATGGTCACTCATATAGCTCGATCATCACCCAAGCCTGCAATGTCATGATCGACCAGCACTGCTCAGCTGGACTGCCAGAGCCTCCCTCAACATGAGATTGCTCACCAATCACAAGGGCTTGATTTACTCAAATCTAGGAGCAAATCTCACCTAATTGGACAAGTGTCACAATCCCATGACCAGCATGGCCATAAACGTGGGTTGAAGATGATGTGATTAGAGGAGACCACAAAATGGTGACATCTGTCACCCACTCTGCCACCCACTCGACCAAACCCATGTTGCTGGCATGTCAAAAAAAGGAGCTGACACCCTTATTTTCGGGGCCAAGCCCATACTCCAACAGTGTACCTCAACCACCTCCAAGCCCTATAAAAAGAAGGACTCTTCCTTCATTCGGGGTCTCTGGATCACTTGAAGAAATACCAAAAAAAACTTCCCCTCCTTCTCACTTTCTGATTGGATCATCGGAGCCTGATAGGCCAGCACCATGTTGAATCGATCAATCAACCCTATGGAGAGAAGATAAACCCCACATCCAAGATCCTACCCCACTACCCCACCTCGGATTTCAACGAAACCCTGTTGACTTGATGCAAACGAAATTTTGCATCAACAGATCTCACAGTACTGTGCTTTCTTCTTATAAGTCTGGATTTACCGTTATAATAACGGTTATTTACTCTACCAATAGCTGCAGTGCTATCACAATGAATCAATATAGGTGGTATAGGTTTTTCCCACAAGAGAATTTCATGCAATAAATCTCTCAACCAATTTGCTTCTTCACTTGCTGAAGCTAGAGCAATAAGTTCAGCTTCCATGGTTGAATTAGAGATTATTGTTTGCTTCTTTGATTTCCAACAAATAGCACATCCACCTAATGTAAAAATATAACCAGTGGTAGAGAGAGAATCACCTGACATAGTATTCCAATCGGCATCACAAAAGCCTTCAAGTACAGCAGAATATTTTTTATAAATTAATCCATAATTTTTGGAGCAAGTATTTCATAACACGCTCAATTGCATGTCAATGTTCTTTACCTGGTTTACTTGTGAACCTGCTAAGTACTCCAACTGCATATGCAATGTCAGGTCTAGTGCAGTCAGTTGCATAGCGCAAACTGCCACTTATGCTAGCATATTCCTTTTGATTAATCACATCATTTTCACTTTCAACATGAAATAAGCGAACACTTGAATCAAAAGGAGTAGACACATGCTTGTGGCCAACATAATCATATTTCTTCAAAATTTTCTCAATATAATGTGACTGATCAAGAAAAATACCATCACATGTTTTTGTTATTTTCATGCCCAAAATAACATTAGCCTCACCAAGATCTTTCATATCAAAATTGCTCTTAAGCATAGTTTTTGTCTCATCAATTACATGCAAATTTGAGCCAAAAATTAACAGATCATCCACATAGAGGCTAATAATAACGTGTGAATTTTTCCACGATTTATAATATATGCACTTGTCACATTCATTTGATTTATAATCATTTTCAATCATGCAGGAATCAAATTTTTCATGCCACTGTTTAGGAGCCTGCTTTAAACCATAAAGGGATTTAGATAACTTACATACCTTGTGCTCTTGACCAGGTTCTATAAAACCTTCTGGTTGGTCCATATAGATCTCTTCATCTAAATCACCATTTAGAAAAGCTGTTTTCACATCCATTTGATAAATAATCAAATCATAAATTGCAGCAATAGCAATCAATAATCTAATGGATGTAATCCTTGTAACCGGAGAAAAAGTATCAAAAAAGTCTAGATCAGCTTTTTGCTTAAAACCTTTAGCAACAAGTCTAGCTTTATATTTGTCTATACTTCCATCCGGTTTGAGCTTTTTCCTAAGGACTCATTTACACCCAATGGTTTTAAACCCTGTTGGTAAATCTACTAATTTCCAAGTATCATTAGAAATTAGAGACTCCATTTCATCATTATTCACAGCCTCTTTCCAAAAAATTGCATCTGGTGATGATAAAGCTTCATGCAAAGAATTAGGATTTTCCTCAACATTATAAACATAATAGTCAGGGCCAAAATCTTTTTCAACTCTAGCTCTCTTACTTCTTCTAGGTTCATTGTCATAAGTTTATTGTATATGTAAATTAGAAGAAGAAGAACTAGGTTGGATAAAAACATTTTCTCTAGATTCTGGACCCCCACTATTTTTCGATTTAAAATGAAATTTTTCTTCATGAAAAATTGCATCACCAGATTCAATCACAACATGATTTTCAACTTCAAGAAATCTATAGGCTGTACTATTTAAAGCATATCCAACGAAAACACAAGTAGTAGCTCTAGCACCCAATTTTGGTCTTTTAGGGTCAGTTAACCTCACAAAGGCTAGACAACCCCAAACTCTAAGATAACCTAAATTTAGTTTATGCCCCTTCCACACCTCAAAAGGTGTAATTTTTGTATTTTTATGTGGCACTCTATTCAACACATAACAAGCAGTTAAAACTGCTTCACCCCAAAGATTAGAGGGAGCACCTGAATCAATCAACATGACATTTGTTAACTCAATCAAAATTCTATTTTTTCTTTCTGCCACACCATTAGATGCAGGTGAATAAAGTGGAATAACTTCATGAATCACTCCTAAAGATTGAACAAAAGAATTGAATTCAGAAGAATCATATTCTCTCTCTCTATCACTTCGGAGCCTTTTAATTTTTCTACCAAATTGATTTTCAACCTCAAGGAGGAACTCTTTAAATTTGGCAAAAGCATCACTTTTATTTTTCAACAAATAGACATAAGCATATTTAGAACAATCATCAATAAAAGTGATAAAATACATGTTACCTCCACGAGTTAAAATTCTCTCAAATTCACACAAGTCTGTATGAATTAATTCCAATAGCTCGGTATGCCTTTCAACATTTTTGTGAGGTCTTCTAGTAATTTTTGCTTTACTGCAAGTCTCACATTTTTCAAAATCTTTTTGCACTGAAGGAATTAAACCCAAGCTACTCACGATTCCCACATATCTACTATTTATATGACATAAACGTGCATGCCAAAAATTTAAAGAAGAGAGCATATAAACTGAAGTAGATGCTTTATTATTATTCTCAACATTCAATTTAAACATGTCATCACAAGCATAACTTTTGCCCACAAATACACATTTTTTGGTGATCACATATGAGAAATTTTAAATACACACCCCAAACTACTTAATACACATCCCTATTAATTTATATTTCAAATCAGATTTTCTAGGTAGGTTAAATGACCAAAATAGACATCTATGTATTAAAAGAAAAATAATAATAATAATAATAATCATATGTTCCTTATATTATTCTATAACTATAAACTCAATGAATTTCTATACATGGCATCCTCATTTAAAACAAGAATAAAGTACACTAAGATATAACACCCTTCAATAACATATAAAAAAATGCTTAGGTTACTCTCTCTGAGAGGTAGGTGGAGGCCGTGGTCTTATGGCGGCGGCTCTGCATATTGGGCTGGAGGAGATGGAATTTCCCTCTCATCTGGTCGCTGGGAGATTGAGGGCTGCGGGGTTCCTCGTAGTCGGCATCTCAAATATAGGGGTGGTGGTGAGCCTGTGTTGCGAGGAGTTTCTCGCGGCGGATATGAGGGATCTGGGTCATTCGGGATTAAGGATGGCTGGACAGGAATGGATCCGGTGATTGGTGCTGGTTGCGAGGTCGTGCAGTGGAGCGCCGGGCGGCGATCTCCCTAGTGGGTTCGTGCTGGGCTGGGTGCTGTCGGCGAATGGTGATATAGATGGTGATTGCGGCGCTGGGCTAGCAATGGCTCCACCGATCTGTGCCGGAGTAAAGCTGGATGTTGTTGGGAGCGGCGACGATGGCGGTGGGCGGTGGTGGAAGTCTTCCTCGGTCGGCGCCGTCGAATGGAGGTGGACTGGTACTCTGCCTTGCTGGGTTTGGGTGTCCATGGGTTTGGGTGGCCTTAGCAAGTCCAGTTGGGCTTTGAACCCTTCTGGGCCTAGTGCTAGGGTTTCCCTTTCCTTTGGGCCTCTGTCTGGCATATGGAGTAGTTGGGTTGTTGGGCTAGTTTATTTTCATTTTAATTACTTTTATGTAAGGGTTCATTCTCCTATGGGGAATGAACTCGTAGCTTCTCTCTGAGTTTTGTCACCAAAAATAACCAGGATGTCTTAGCCTCTTGATTCTCTAGGATGTTCGAGGTTAGATTTTGGCAGGGCTTCATGATCTTTAAAAAGGTTGAATTACTTAGGTAGTGACTCTTTTGACAGTCCCACAGGGATGGGTCATTATGTGTAATTTCGCTGATCAATGCAATGAGTTGACAATTCTCTCAAAAAAAAAAAAACAAGAATAAAGTTAGAAACCATCTAATTTAATTTTTCCTTAAATGAATTGTAATTAAATGGGGTGAGATACCATGTAATTTAGAATTTCGAAATCAATAGCATTAAATGTTTTTAAAACATATCGCTTTACTCCCACTTTTAGTTCTTTTTTTTTAATCTAAAAGTGATTATTAGACAATTTATTATCTAATATAAGGGTAAAGCTATGGTATGTTAACATTTCTCATACATCAACTATTTTTACCACTTTAGGGACTCATGTTACCACTTTGAGGACTAATATTACTATTTTGAGGACTCATATGGTAAACTAAGAAAATTTACCACTTTAAGGACTCATGTTACCACTTTGAGGACTAATATTACTATTTTGAGGACTCATGTGGTAACTAAGAAAATTTACCACTTTAAGGACTCATGTTACAACTTTAAGGACTAATATTACTATTTTGAGGACTCATTTTACCACTTTTAAGGCAATTGTATGCATGTCATACGTTAACACATTGTAGAATTTTCCCTAATATAAAACATCACAGGTATAAAACTTTGTAATTGTTAATGTGTTTGACCATCCAATGACAACTTCGTAGTTCCGCCATTGTGGAGAAACTACTGATACAATTTTGGTTGAATGTTCGACTCAAAATTTTATACTTGATCAACTGGATGTTTAGTGGATGAGAACTCAAATAATATAAAACCTATTTCTAAGCATCTATTTGAACTTTGAAGGGAACAATAATGAATCCTTATTGATTTCCCAATAACTAACACAAATAATTAATATGGTCAATTATATATACTAATCAAATGTTAAATAATAGTGTATTTCATGGTTTTTAAGTTTAAGGATATGTACATACCTCCAATAATATGGAGTATTTACTACGTCACCAAGCATAAGTAACACCCACTTTGGGACATCCACAAGACATGGCAAGGCCCAACCGAGACATACATCGTGTAGCCCTATGTTCAGGCTACGCGGCGGTATCCGGAAGTCGCAAATCCGCCACCGGGAAGCCACCTTTCCGCCCTTGCCAAGATGCCTCCACAACATAGCTTTCTACATGTTAAATAGACTAGAAATATGTGGAAACTTGTCCCACATCGAAGAACAAGTAAATGAGAAGCATTCCTTCATCTATAAAAGGAATGCCTCCTCCCACAACTCAACACATTCATTACATCTCTTGTAATCTTGTTAGGCCGCAAGGCTCGACGCACTAGTATAGCTTTCAAGTGGACGTAGTCTCCCGCTCATGCGGAGGCGAACCACTATACATCTTGTGTCAACTCTCTCTCTCTCTCTCTCTCTCTCTCTTTATTTATAGCTAACTAGAGATCCCCACGGATCACTAACGTTAACAGGATATTTTAGGTAATTTGGGTTGTGTATTTAGTAAAATGTTATAATGAGAAATTAAATGATAGGTGTATTAAGTAAGGAGTGTGTATTAAGAAATTAGGTAAGGAGTGTGTATTTAAAACTTCTCATCACATATTGGTCAGATTCCATACACTACAAAAAAGAATTCGATTGGCCACGGCGCAAGGCAGTCGCCAAAAGCCAAATTGCCGTCGCAAAAGACCAAAGGCGACGGCAAAATTGCCGATGTCATTGGTGGCGTCGCCATTGCTATTAGCGACGGCAATAACGCCGTCGCATGAATTTTGGCCACGGTATTTACGTCGTCGCATGATTTTTGGCGACGGCATAATGGCGACGCCATCAGCGATTTTGCCGTTGACAAAGGTCATTGGCGACAGCAACATTGCCGTCGCAAAAGTGCATTTATTGATTAAAAAAAAAACCTAGCATGCAATTTTGCATTCCAGATTTTTTTTCTTTTTTGAGCAAAAGAAGCCATATATATAAATCATAAATTTCATGTTTTTTCACATTATTTCTCACCAATCTTGAAAAATACAAAAACATTCAAAAATTGAAATACACTAGAAATGGTACCCGCGCTTTGCTGCGGGATTTGTTGTTGTTAATAATCTATAATAATGAAATATATAATTGAAAATAACTTCATTCTTAATTAAACTGATAAAATATCGTACATATCGTATGCAAACTGTTATCGATTAAACTGCTCCAGAAACTACTTCCATATCATCTGATCCCTCCAACCCTTTGATATGTATCCCTCAGGACACTCAACTAACTGTTTTAGCTGTCCAACAGTGGCATCCAGCGGCATTACCATTATCTCACTTGGTGGCAACTCCCTCTTGAATTCAATTTCCTTATCAAACTTGATTTGGCAAACCAATATCAGTAACTGCTCTTTCTCATCTGTAATGTCAGTACCAATGTGAATATGGAAGAAAACAATTTCCTTATCAGTATCAACCATATCTGAAAGAAAACAAAGAACATACAAACCATCAACCCAACAAAACGGAAGAGGTAGAAGAAAAAAAAATCTGTGAAAATACAGAAGTTTCATCATTAATCTACTCGACACATGCTGCAATTATGAGCAGACCAACTACATACTCATTCAAAATCTAATGTGGTTGGACTTGTGCACACACCTAGTTCACTCAGCTAGAGCAATAATTTGTTCATATATAACTATGACCATTAACCACAACCTTCAACTTTTCCATTCCAAAACTAAATCCACAACTCTAAATAGTTTGTGCAACTCTTAATCACCAAATAACCCATTAAACAGCAGAAAATTTAGTAGATCATTTGCTATTAATTCATATTAAATGTCACACTTTTCTGTACACTTCCATTGGCCCTCAACAATACTTTTCACATTCCACCTGATGATTTGAACTATCTAATCGAAGAAACTAAGAGCAATATAAAGGTTTATAACATAAACATACATAACGGTACTTATTTCAAAGAAAACAACAATAACTGGGTAACTCACACAATGCTAAGCAACTAAAGGCCCAAAATAACTCCTAAAAGGCATGCCCAATTCAAAACTGAAATGCAAACAATAATCAACCATGACCACAATAGAACATACAGGGTTGTTCAAAGTAATCCAAAAGCAAAGTAGAAATCTTGAAAAGGGGATACCAATTAGCAGAGACTAAGAACTGACTTACAGAATATATCTTGGGATGGCTGATCGTAGAAAATTTGAAAGGTACTACAAAGTGCTTAGTGGCCAAGAAGAAACCTTTGCTTAATGTCTTGATGTATCACCTTTGGTTCAATGACCTTCTGTAAACAAGCAAGGCTGCAAAAAGTATATCTTGTTAAATATAAGAACAACACCTTGGCATCAAAGGAAAAGTGAGATATCTATGGTGACACATACCTCCATGAAGTCAATGCTCCAAGTTCCATTGTTGATATACATGCAGTATATCTGAGATAAATATTTTGCTCTCGACACTCCTAGCAAGTATGCACAAATATATATCAAGAGTATGGGAAACAAATGTACCCATCGAAACCCACAAATATGTATACACATCATTTTCAAATTCTAACTTTAAACGGTTTCACTTTTCCTAACAACACATCAGACAGAATACTTTTCATAAGTTGGAGGGCAGAATATTCCAGGAAGCCATCAAATGTGTATCACTTAGCTAGTATCATATTAGCTAAAGGTATAGATACATATAATGCAGATCAAACCGAAAACTCAATTTCAGCGACAAACAACACAAACCAAAACCCATGTAATGCATATATAGATACATATAGAACATTTTTTGGGGACATTCCACATCAATTTATAAGGTATGAAGAAGAAGGACATAACAGCAAAAACACGAATTTCCAAACCTGCAATCCCTACTCTCCAAACCAAACTCAGATCCATTACTCTTCTTCTTCTTCTATTTGAACACGGCAGTAATAAAGATGTCCCTTTAAACACTTCCCTTTTTTCACTCAAGGAAACTAAAACAGAACTAAATGGAAACCAATCTCGCATCAATCATTTTCAGAAACAAAATAACGATATACCTAAAATCAAACAAAATGACAACAAAATCAAGCACACTAATCAAATCAACTTAACCACCTTCTAATCCAATAATCTTTGATCGACGACTCCTAACTAAACTACCTTCTAATCAAATAAACTTAACCACCTTCTAATCCAATACAGAAGTTTCACTTCAACAATAAAATAACCAGAAAAATTCAAAACAATTTCAATTACATTATCAAATTCAAAGCTTCAAAGCAACAAAGAGAGTACCTTAAACAATCAGTCCGACTCCTCCGCCTCCAGTTATCTATGACCCAGTGCCCATTTCTATACAAAACATCCATGAATTGAAAAACTTACTCTCAGTTCTGAAGGCGTCTTTCTTTTCACTAGGCCAACCTTCATCGTTCCGCCTCCAACCTTCACAGCAGCCGGCGTAAAGAACTAGATCCAGCAACCTCGGCCATACCTTTGCCTCAAAACACTATCGACCGCAGATCTTTCCCTAGATATGATTTTGAGCATCAATTCAATATGTCAGAGAAAGGAACAAAAAAATGAATCTACGCAGTCCAACATCCCGATTCAATCACCATTGATTACAAGAACCCTAATTTGTCATCTGAGAATAAATTACCAGAAAAATTGCATCAGAATCTGGCAATTTGTATAATTTGAGCATCGATAGAAGAATGTCTAACATCATCGAAGAAGAGAGTTCCAGAGAAGAGGCATCGAAAATCAAAATCCGCGAAAATCTGAGTGCGGAGTCACGTCGAGGGAGATGAATTGCTGTGGTTTCGGTCGATTTCCCCAAAATGAAAATTTAGGGCAAAAACGGAGGAGAAAGCGAGTTACTAGAGAGAGAGAGAGATGCAGAAGTGAAGCTAATGGAGAGATGTCGATGTTTTGATGCACAAGAGGAGGAGACGACGTCGCTTAGCAGTAAAAGAAGAAAGAATCATGCGACGGAAGACGGTTGCAGTCGCAAACCCAAGTGATTTTAGCAACGGCATCTTATTGCTGACGCAAACTTATTATGATTTTGCGACTACACGTTTTGCCGAAGCAAATATGTGAGCTTTGGAGACGGCAATTGAGTGTCGACGCTAACCTTGTGTAGCGAATTGAATTCTTTTTTGTAGTGATGGTTTGTTTAAAACCAGCCTTATTAAGAAGATAACTAAACATCAATTTTTTCCTTATGGAGGGTGTATGCAACACATGTTTCAAAGTTAGCACCCTATCAGAAGTAAATTTGAGTTCCACCTCACCAATTCCAAGCACATGAGTAGTATGTGAATCTCTAAGCATAACTGTTTTGGGCTCCTTAAAAGGAGTGTATTTCTTATACCAATCTTTATCATAGCAGATGTGCCTATTAGCACCACAATCTGCCCACCATCCTTCAACACTTTGAACCATATTTACATCAGTTATCATTGCCACATATGGTTCTTCAGTGACGTGAGCTTGAGGAACAGTCTCACGTTTTCGATAATTGCAATTTCGAGCAATATGCCCACTTTTGCCACAAACATAACAACAAGTATATTGTTGCTTATTTTCTGAATGAGGATATTGGTTCTTATTCACATAGCAATGTTTGCCTTTATTCTGTTGGTGAGGTTTACCAACTTTTTTCATATTTTTCTTCTTTGGCTGCATAAGAGAATTTTTATGAAAATGACCATTGGGCATATTATTATTGGAAGATACTAAATTTACCTTGGAGGTGTCATTGTTTGTATCTTGCATAAGAACATCTTGACCTCTTGCTTCCTCCTCAACTCGGATGCGAGTCGTCAACGTCTCCAAGGAAATCTCATTTTGTTTGTGACGCATGAATTTTTTGAACTCTATCCAAGTTGATCTACAAAACTTCTCAATATTTCTTTGAATAATAGTGAGTAGTTCATTATAATCATAAACAATATATGAGAAATAAGTCAAGAGATAAAAAATAATATTTATACTCATTTTTCTCAAATTGAGATCTCCCATATTGTCAAACGGTTTCTCTTGTGCATGCTCCATCTTTGTTGAATCTCCTTAAAATTGATGGTGCAATTACAATAAAATTATAATTTCTATATGAGAAACTCGTTGACAATAGGCTGAGCCGCGGGTATCTCGCTCTCTTTAAGGAGATTCAAGCCCTCTGCGGAACAATGTCGGTGCACCAGAAATCTCTTGACTTGTCCCCTCCAGGATACAACAGCCCAACAACAAGTTGTATGGCTCACACCAATCTGCACAAATTGGAGGAACCCAAAGCTCCACCAAAAGAACACCTTTCTCTGGCAAAAAAAACACACAAGACTCTTTTGGGGGATTTTGGAAAGAAGGTTGATGGGTGAATAGTTGAGTAAAAGTTTGATATATTTTAGCATGCAACAAATGGTGCTATTTATAGGCTCTTAGGACACTCCCTACAATTAATAGGGTAGTAACCAAATGCCATAGGTTACAAAATTAAAACCCAAAATAAATCAAAATAAAACACCATGAGTTACAAAATAAAATTCAAAATAAATTCAGAATTTAAACACACAAATAAATTCAGAATTTAAACACAAAATAAATTCACCCAAATTTAATTTCAATAATAAATAAAATATTAAAATGTTACAACATGCTCACTATATTTTCCTGTTATATTGGTTGAATGTTATGAAGCCATGCAGAGTTGACTAGCTTGCAGTTGTTAAAGAATTGAGGATTAAAAATTAGCCATTTCATCTTTAGGTGTATATATCTTCTTAACCCGTTTTATTTGTGCTTCTTTTCTTGCATCTTTATCAAGCTTATCGGGGATGTTGTGTTACGCTTCAAACTTTTGCTTTATGCTTCAATATCATTTGCTTTTGTTTACTTGATTAGTCACTTTTGAGGTGGAGTGTTCTTCATTTCTATTTCTAAGAGTGAAGGCTTTAGGTAAAGGGATTCTTGCTTTCAAGTAAGAATGATTTAATGTGTACGCCTCACTGGTATGGGCATATCCACTATATCAAGTTGCATTGTTGAGAGTCTAAACATAACCAAGTATTAGGCCTGAGAGGAGACCACTATATAGAGTAAAATAGAGGTCACTCAAAGTATAATTTCAAGTGAAAGCTTACCAAAATAGAATAGCCGCATTGTGTTAGGGAACTGATAACCAACTACATGGTGTAACTAATCTTTATATTATATGCATTATGATTTCTGCAACTGTTGCTACCTATTTAGTCTCACTTTTGAGAGCACTGAAAATTGTTGTGGTGACAGGAGAAAAGGCTGGAAGAAGAGGATGAAGCTAGTAGTCATAAAATGAATTGTATTCCATGTTAGTATTTACGTACTCTCTCATTTTATTTTTCTTTTTTGACTCCAACTTATATATTTTTAATCTAGAGTTGTCTTCGTTTTTGATATGCCTTTCTTTTTTCTACATGAGATTGAATTGGACATCGGTAGTGTTGATCCTGAAACACTTAGGAACTGGATATGTTTGTGACATACAAAAAAGAGCTTGACTAAAAATAAGAGAAAGCTGAACTTGCTTCTCAATCAGTAAAAGAGTCTGACTATACTATGCAGGAAGTAAGGCAATAAATCATATAACATTGAAGTCATCTACTTTGTTTTTCCTTTTTAAGTTCTTTCGGCTTATACTTGATTTTCACTGTATACATATTCATCGGTGTGTGTTTATGTTGATAGCAACACATTCCAGTTTCATATGTTGTCATTTGTTGATATATATATAGTTGAAAATAGTTTTCAGAACTTACTGATCAACTTCTTAAAAACAAATCCATACTTTTTTTTTTTTGGGACAAGTTCATCTATGTGCAGTACATCCTGGTGAATTTGTCAACTGTGTGGTTCTTTTTCAACTGACAATTATGTAGTTCTTACAAATGTACATAACGCATCATATATTTAAGTTCTGTAAGGTCCAATGATTGACAATAACTATGTTTTCTCTTTTTCACAATGATAGAGAAGCTAACATTGAACCAACAACATCATCAAAGGACATTACACAACCCAGCAAGCAGAAAAACGACTGAAGCAACATGTCATTGCAACTCTTGCACCACTTGTTGTATAGATATAACTGGAGCAAGTAATTTTTTGGACAGACTCCATGACCAACTTCTGATAAGCTAACACCTTTTGTGTATATGCAACTAGAGCAACTAGAACCAACTTTTTTTTGGAAAATGCTCTAGCAGCAATTGTAACTAAGTTAACTTTAAACTAAGATAGCCTATTTGTTGGCAACTGCTATCGATATTAGAAACTTTGATAAGATCTCAAAGATACGACATGATCTAATTAATTTTTTGTTAGATGATCTGCAATGATGATATTGTACTATTTTGTTGTTTATATTTTTTGTCCTTTTAAGTTTAGTTCTATACTAACAATTAAAGGGGATAAATAAGAGGGAGTAGGAAAGGCACTATGTAGTAAATGGAAGTCTTCAGTTTAGAACAGAGTTGTCTAAACTTAAGTACATTTCGTGGTTGCAATTCACATCCCGCATCAAAGCGCGGGCATCGTTGCTAGTTTGTTACTGTTTTTGAAGTGGTTTGATAGTTCTAACTATATTATTAGGGGGCAATAATATGTATGAATTGTTATGCAATATCAATGATTGTTGTTCAGTGATCTTTTGTTTCATGTTCAGAGTAATTTGTTTATGTTTTTGAAGTGGTTTGGGATAGTTCTGACTATATTATTGGGGACAATAATTTTTACTGGGGGCCAATAATAGTTTTGTTTTGTTATTTTTTGCAGGAATATGGATGACATTTGGTTTCTAGGTGCAGTTATTCAGGAAAAAGGTTTTATGATTCATTTGAATCAATGTATGAGCTATTCTGACTTGTATGAAGACATTTTTCAAAGGTTCAAGTTTTTGGCAAGTGATGTTTTTGAACTTTAGTATTCACTTCTTGGTTGTGAAGTTTGTTTTCTTCATTCCAATGGTGATTTCCAAATGTTGTTCTATGGTGCTAGGGTATATAAGTTAGCTTGTGTTGAGATTTTTGTTTTAAAGATTAGTGGAAGTTGCAGCCGAACGTGTTCAGTAAATAGTTGTTCAAGGGTTCTTGATGAAGACAATTATTTAGGTGAGGCATTTAGGACTGAAGTTCACGAGTCCTAGTTGTCTAATGAGTGGAGTTCATATATTCATCATGATGGGCAGAAGTTTCATGGTGCAGCTGAGTTCCATGAGAAGCTTAGGAAGTATGCAATTGAAGTTGGTTTCCAGTTTGTGTTTTTGAGAAATAATTTGGACCGTGTTCATGCAATTTGTTCGAATATTGAAACCGAAGGTTGTGATTGGCATGTTTGTGCTCTTATATCATTTGCCAATTGATGCCTTTATATAAGAGAGTTGAATAATGTACATACTTGTAAAGGTGTACTTAGGACTCAAAAACACAAGCTTTTGGGATCGAAGGTTGTCAAGACATGCATTGCTGCGATGTTAGCTATAATCTTTCATTGAAGCCAAGATAAATTATGTGTAAGTTCAAGTCAACATATGAGTTTGATATTTTCTACAAGGTTGCTTTGAAAGTAAAGCAAAGGGCTGAGGAAAAGATTTATAGTTTTGATGCAGATTCATTCTATATGTTATCTTGGTATAAGGAAACTGTTTTAGAGAGTAATCCGGGTCTTCTTTTGTGTTGGAAGTTGACCCCTCTACTAATCGGTTTGAGAGGCTTTTCGTAGCTTATGGAGGTTGTGTTGAAGGCTTTCAATTCTGTCTGCCGGTATTGTATGTGGATGAGACATTTGGTAAGAACATTTACAAGGGTCCGATTCTTTTTTTTTTTTTTTTGAACAAAGGGTCCGATTCTTTCTACAACTAGAAGGAATGAAAATAAAGATAACTATATACTTTATTGTCCCCAATAATTTTTTTATTGTACCCCAATATTTTTTTTTCCTTTTGGTTTCTTTTTCTTATTTTACAAATTAAAATGTGATCAAGTGCAATTTGCAAAGTGATAACCTCTTCTTCTTCGAAAACCCTAGCTGCTGCCTCCAGGTTGCAGCACCCAAACCCTAGTTTTCCCAAACCTCTATGGTTCTTCCCTGATGGCAATGCGACTTATGTTGTCATTCGCTCTAGCTAACGAAAAAGGCTCGATTGATCTCCAACCTTCTAAGAGTTTCGTTCTCTGACATTCTCAAGGTTGCTAGTCGAAACATTGCTCACTGCCTGAGTGTACTCTAAGGGCTCCTTCAAAGGCAGGTTTAGATGTGCATGGTGTCTTTCTAATAGGTACCAAATCCAGGAACATGGATCCTAAACTCTAAACTCAACTCATAAGATTATGCACTGACTAATTATAAACCCTTAGCCATTTCCTCAAAAGCTAGCTTAATCATTGAGGACCCTTACACCAAGCTGATGTTTATTGCCTTTTTTTTTTTTTGGTCAAACTAATTGAGGATCATGCAATATTAGCTCTTCTATAATGACTGATTTGGGGCGCCAAGTGCCCATCCACCCTCATCACTCATCCCTTCATTGAAATTTATTAAAAAACTAAACAATTATGAAAAGAGAAGGGGGATCAAACAAAAACCTTCCCATGATAAACAAGAATAGAGGAGATCAAAGCTCTCTACTTTCATCTATATATGCAAGTTAACGTTGTTAATCTCTTGCTCGCAGAGTATTTCTGCTACCACAATGCCTATTTCTAATCTTTTATGTGTTCGATGCATAAAGATGAATCTAGTCAGCTTATGCATGAAGATCAAAGCTTCTGCCTATTTCTATTACTTGAATTCGCAATTGGAGAGTTATCTGGGCTCATAGAATGGCTAGATGATCAATTAGGAAACTTAGGCCAATAATGACTCATAAAATAGTTTTGGTACGAGACTTGGCTCATAAGACTTCAAGCATCATCCTAAGTTGGCTTTGAAGTCGGCAAGTGTGGGAGTGGTCAAATTCTGCTGGGCCCGCAATTAAAGCGATTAACTCCGTAGTTAGTATGGCGTTAAATTTCAGTCATGAATGCGGCGATTATTACGACAATAACTACGCACAATGATTATGATTATAAGTGCGCAATGAATGACTATCATAGATACGCAATGAATGACGGTCGTAAGTACGCAATGATTAACTGTTATTAGTGCAGCAATAATTGTCATCATAAAGTGTGTAAATAAATACAGCCATAAAAGCCGGAATAATGACGGCTTGCTCCCTAAGTAAGTCATCGCCTATAAATAGGCTGCTCGACGTCAAGGTAATGCATCGAATTCCAATTCTCTCTACTCCACTACTAAGAAACATACTGACTTAGGCATCAGAGAGTTTTCTGCAGGTACCCCCCCTCCTCGAGCCAACAGTCAAACTTCGAGTCAACGCTCGAGGGAAGCTTCTCGATTGTTCCCGGTCAGCTCCCGCGCCAGTCCGCATTCATTGGTGAGTCAAACTCCTCTACGGAATTTTTCTGCACCAACAAGTGGCGCCGTCTGTGGGAAGCACTTTTCCCTAAAAAGTGATGGCGGGAGCTGCACCATTAGAAATCTCATTTCTGTCACTAAGGACTCGGAGTGATGGAATACAAGCCCCGAAGTGATAAAAGTTTGGGTAACGTAAACTAGCGTTCTTTCCTTTAGTAATCATATTCTGATTTTTTCCTTTTATATTTGAAATATATTTGTGGTTAGTGTTGTTGAAATGTATGTGTAAGGCTGGTGGCCAGAGTAAATACCCAAGGCCGGTGGCCAAGGAGAATAAAATGTTGTTGATCATATTCAAAGGGAAATGGGGGCAATTCCATATCTCATGCTGAAAATGAATCTTCGCCTTGAGGAAAGAATCGAGGCGGTTAGGGCCCGAGGAAAGAATCGAGGCGGCCAGGGCCCGAGGAAAGATTCAGGGCGGCCAAGGCCCGAGGAAAGATTCGGGGCGGCCAGGACGGCCAGGGCCCGAGGAAAGAATTGGGGCGGCCAGGGCCTGAGGAAATAATCGGGGTGGCCAGGGCTCGAGGAAAGAATCGGGACGGCCAGGGCTCGAGGAAATAATCGAGGCAAGATTCGAAACAGCCAGAGAATGGAAATTTCCTCTTAGGACGAGTGTCCAAAGAGAAAATTTAGGGGCATTGTGGGAGTGGTCAAATTCTGCTGGGCCCGCAATTAAAGCGATTAACTCCGTAGTTAGTATGGCGTTAAATTTCAGTCATGAATGCGGCGATTATTACGACAATAACTACGCACAATGATTATGATTATAAGTGCGCAATGAATGACTATCATAGATACGCAATGAATGACGGTCGTAAGTACGCAATGATTAACTGTTATTAGTGCAGCAATAATTGTCATCATAAAGTGTGTAAATAAATACAGCCATAAAAGCCGGAATAATGACGGCTTGCTCCCTAAGTAAGTCATCACCTATAAATAGGCTGCTCGACGTCAAGGTAATGCATCGAATTCCAATTCACTCTACTCCACTACTAAGAAACATACTGACTTAGGCATCAGAGAGTTTTCTGCAGGTACCCCCCCTCCTCCTCGAGCCGACGGTCAAACTTCGAGTCAACGCTCGAGGGAAGCTTCTCGATCGTTCCCGGTCAGCTCCCGCTCCAGTCCGCATTCATTGGTGAGTCAAACTCCTCTAAGGAATTTTTCTGCACCAACAGCAAGTTATGGTTGCTAGCTTGGTGTGTTAAGAGTAGTTCGGCGAGTTCAGACAAGCAAAGCTCACCTCAATAGGCGAAAAGAGATGATAAATAGGTGTTGCCTCTATGAGTCTTCTTAGAAGTGTTAAATGTTCACGTACTACAATTGTTTGCTCGACATGAGTGACTAGCAGAATATATTTATTCCTTCAATGGCGAGACACTTTTATTTTGTAATAGGCATCAGAACGCTTCAGTCTTTTAAGAAAGTGTACCAGTGTTTTATTTGTAATAGGCATAAGAACGCTCAAGTCTTTTAAAAAAGTGTAACCCACTCCATCCTTACATATGTCAGTGAGAATTGAATCTATGACCTTTACAAGGTTGTAATTATAATTTACCAACAGCAAATGTTAGTCGTTCAAAAAAAAAAAAACAAAAAAGGGGACCACAAGTGCAATGAACCTCATTAAATGTCCAGTGAATTTTCAGTTACTTTGCTTTAAAATTGTATGTTTAATTTGAATAGTAACAGGTGGGAATTGGCCATTAAGGTAAACTCTGTCTGTCTGTCTGTCTCTCTCTCCCCCAAACCAAAATTGCAAAGGAAGACGGTTGGAGCCACCCAACCCTTGTCTTCCTTTCTCTTCTCTATCTCCATCTCCACCACTACTGAAGCTTAATTAGGGTTTCTTTACTTCAGATTGAACCCACCCACAACAAAAAGAACCCTAATTTACAGAGAGAGAGAGAGAGAGATGAGCAGCCAAGTTGGTCTGAGGAGGACCAGTCTCACCCAGAAGCGCGGCCCCTCCACCGTCACTAAGAAATCGGTCCCAAGCGAGAACGGAGCCATCTCTAATGGCACCACCAGCAAACCCTCGTCTCCTCCTGCCCTTGCGTAAGCTTTCTTTTCCATTTCCCATTTTGCTCATTTCATGAAAAATGGTTCCTTCGAAATAAAAATGGGTTCTTTTTGAATTCACAAGGTTTAGTTTGGTTAGAAAAATAGTGTCTTGGAAGTTTTGCCTGTGATTTTGAACCTAAAGTTGGTTTATTTGTTAAAAATTTTAAAGGACTGCTGGTGGAGAGAGGACAGTAAAGAAGCTGAGGTTGTCGAAAGCCCTCACAATCCCCGAGGGGACCACTGTATCCGATGCTTGCCGGAGGATGGCTGCTCGGCGTGTGGATGCTGTGCTTTTGACTGATGCAAATGCATTGCTTTCTGGAATTGTGACCGACAAGGTTCATATATTGTAACTGTTGGTTTTGGTGCTTTTTAACTGAATTTCTAGCTATTGAGTGTTGACTTTGCTTGTAGTTTATGCTTTTAGGACATTGCCAGTAGGGTCATTGCAGAGGGATTGAGACCGGAGCAGACAATTGTATCAAAGATCATGACGCGGAATCCTATTTTTGTTAATGCTGACTCATTGGCCATGGAAGCTCTACAGAAGATGATCCAGGGTTAGTTTTTTATGTGACAAGTGTTGTTTTGATATGTGCTCCTTACTTCATCGAGCCCATTCACTTTTATAACACTCTTTTATTTTTTTTATTCTTGTTAACAGGTAAATTTAGGCACCTTCCTGTTGTAGAGAATGGTGAGGTTATTGCCTTGTTGGATATCACAAAATGCCTTTACGATGCTATATCAAGAATGGAAAAGGCAGCTGAGCAGGGGAGTGCCATTGCTGCTGCAGTTGAAGGAGTTGAACGCCAGTGGGGAGCCAATTTTTCTGGTCTGTATCTATGTTTGGAAATCTTATGAGTTACTTATGTGTCATTGGAGGTTGCTTCCTACATTAAAGTTTGATAAGGATCATGCCCTAAATTAATAGATGGACTATGTTTCTATCACTTTGTTTTTGACATGTAATACATCTCATGAAATATTTTTTTATTCTGTTTGCCGTAATGTAATACAGCTCCATATGCTTTTCTGGAAACTCTGAGGGAGCGAATGTTCAAGCCTTCATTGTCAACCATCATTGGTGAAAACACAAAGTATATTGTCTTGCCATCTAGTTCTCTTTGTTGAATGGATGCAATTTATTGTTTCTGATTTATTTTCACTAGTTAGTTTTCATTTACAAGTTGTAGCTCTATGTTTTCAGGGTTGCAATTGTATCCCCATCAGATCCTGTCTATGTTGCGGCAAAAAGGATGCGGGACTTTCGGGTTAATTCAGTTATAATTGTCATGGGGAACAAGATTCAAGGGATACTCACGTAATATTCTTCCCCCAATTCATATATATTAACATTGTGCAATCGGATGTACTTCTTCATCTATCCTTCTCTCTCTCTCTCTCTCCACACACACACACACACACACACACACATGTTAAAATAAATAAATAAATGTATATGATGTTTGCTTTTGACTGATTGCAGTTCAAAGGATATTTTAATGCGAGTCGTGGCACAAAATCTTTCTCCTGAGTTGACTCTGGTGGAAAAGGTTTATTTATTTTTTTTAATGATCCTTATTTATTATTAAAATTTTACTCATCACTCACTTTTATTAGATAGGCATCCTTATAAGTATCTTGATCCAACACTTGCTGTCCCAATCAATTTCAAAGGTAATGACGCCGAACCCCGAATGTGCTACATTAGAGACTACAATTCTTGATGCACTGCATATAATGCATGAAGGGAAGTTCTTGCATCTTCCTGTCTTAGACAGAGGTGAGCCATTACTTCTTTAGCTACAGATCTGTAATGCACATATTTGAAATTTATTGACATCTGTTGTGCAGCAGATGAATCTGTTGCTGCATGTGTGGATGTTCTGCAGATAACTCACGCAGCAATCTCTATGGTAAAGTCATTACAGAATTAAGCAATTTTAGATTTCTGTCTTTCCTTTTGATACGGAAGATATTGATCCTTCCTTCAAATGGGAAGTTACTTTTAAGTAATATGATATAATTTTATTCTATTCTTTTGTTATACATAAATTTTCCCTCATAACAGAAGCTCGTCTAACACATTTTGTAAACAAGAGAAGTGTGTTGCTCTTGATTGCGTCATAGTTTTCTACTTTGGGTAAAAACTTAGGTTTGAAATTTGATCCATATTAGCTCTCTCGTTGTCTGTTGGGACATACCCCCCTGAAACCACAAATCTCCACCACTAGGCCCTGAATTTCACTGAAGTAGAGTACAATCTCAAATTGATTCAGAGACTATAACAAGTGTAGTATTCGACATCACTGAAGTGCCTCTAAATGTTCTACATGATGGTACAAATCCGCTATCCTGAAACTTAGCGATCTTTACTGGGGGGCCTACTAAGAAACAAAAAAAACCCTTAGACAGGAGTTAAAAGATTTTATGTACAAACTATTGGTCAATCTAAGGAATCATTACAGAATTTTTCACAAAAGTGATTTGTACTTTATAGATTAGATTCTACTCAAGTTGTATTGCTACACATAACTACTGAGGGGTTAAATGGCTTTTTGATAAAGAAATATTCAGAGGGGTAAAGTTGGTCAATATATGGAAGGGGAAGTTGACATTCACTAAGGAAAATAATTCATGATATCTAAGAATCAAGGTGAAAGCTGTTAATTGTACATGGAAATTGAATTAGCCAATAGTTGTATCATGTCAACTGCTTGAACCTTCTGCTCTCACTTCAATTGCATGCTTATAAAAGTAGTGGTATTAGTATTCATGTCTAAAAATTAATCTATCATTTGCTTCTTTGGCAATGCTACTTGGATTTATGTTATTCTCCTTTTCCACCCTTTTGAAAGTTCAATGAATGTAATCGATTAAGTAGTTGTTTATGTCTTTCTTCAGGTTGAAAGTAGTTCAGGAACTGTTAATGATATGGCAAACACAATGATGCAAAAGTTCTGGGATTCAGCACTTGCTTTAGAGCCGGCTGATGACTGTGATACTCAAAGGCATGCAAGTTTTCTAATAATGTCACTTAATTCTTGTTCACCTACTGCATCTTTCAATTAATTAAAAAAAAAATATCTATGCTGATGCAAGACTGTGATTTAATAGATAGTCTTTGCGATAGATGTTTGGAAAATGCTTTGAGAAAGAAAAAAAACATTTTTACAAATGCATATTGCACAAGTATAACTTGGAAATGTTTGCAGTGAAATGTCCACACTAATGGCTTCTGATGCGGCAGAACAAGCCAAGTTTACTTATCCTTCTATTGGTCTTGGAAATTCATTCGCCTTCAAGTTTGAAGATCGAAAAGGTCGAGTGCATCGACTCAATAGTGGTGAGTGGTGGTCTGACTCAAGAAATCACTGCAAGAATCTTTGACATAACATGAGGCCCTTTGTTAATATATCTTTGCCAGCTAAAATATCTTGTCGGTGTCTGCCAGTAAGAAGGGGTAGTGGCATTTAAAGCTAAAAAAGAAAAAACTTGTTTGCAATTATTTTGCATGTGCCTTTCTCATCTTTTCCCTTTCACTTTACTGATTATTAAAGGACAGTATTGGAAGATTGAGTCTATTAATTATTTTTCATGTTCATATGTTCTTTTTGCCAATTGGTAGATAGCTCTGCATAGATTTTAAAAATAGGGGTACCCTTTCTCCTCTTACATTCCACTTGTACAGGCTTAGGTTCTGAATTCTTATTTTACCTCTATATCAATAGGTCATTTACTTTTGGGACTAAGGAGTGTTAGCGAGTTATATTTGTTGTGTGGTTGGGGAAGAGTGCTGAGCAGCAGTGAACTTAGTGATGGTGGCATTGGATGGGGCATACAATGTGCTGTGTAGTAACACATTGGTATCTGTG
The DNA here is from genome assembly GCF_958449725.1 of Rosa rugosa. Taxonomy (NCBI): domain Eukaryota; kingdom Viridiplantae; phylum Streptophyta; class Magnoliopsida; order Rosales; family Rosaceae; genus Rosa; species Rosa rugosa. The sequence goes on from NC_084820.1 coordinate 31,898,185, forward strand.
GTCTGGTCAAGTGTCTATAGCTGCTGGTGGTGATTGGGAGATATTGGTGATAGTGTTACTATACATGGTGATGTAGAACAGAGCGACAGTTGGGGAGAGTATGATTATGGTGGGTTGGGGAATGTCGAGAGATAAAGAAAGCAGAAAGGTTTTAGAAGAAACGGAGGGTTTTAGCTGATAGAACGTAGGGAGGTTAGGGGAGAGAACTCAGGCACCTGATTTGGGTTTTCATTCAGTAGCCATATTTATAGGCTTAAAATGCATAACCCTTAAGACTCCTAGAACACCAGAGGACTCAATTAAAGACTTATTAATAACAAGACCCTTGAGTACTCACCCTAAGACTTAAATAGACTCTTAAAAGCACTGGACTCATAATTACTCTTCATAAAACTGAAAAATGACTCTTGCAAGACCCTTAATCTACCACAAAGACTTTACTTTGGATCAAAAAGGGGTGGGCTTAGTCTTAGGCTTCCAAAGAGGATAGTTCTTTTCTAATCAAGTTGTGGCTGTTGCATTAAATGGGGAGTGGATCATCAGTTCAGCACACTGTTGTGAGTGGCATGAGTGATAATGGACATGTTTATCTTTTTGTGCTTGTAAATCTCAAAGTTTTGCATTGTATAGAATTTTGAACCCCCCAAAAAGACCCATTTATTTGACCTTTTATTTCTTTTTCTCCCTGTCAGGCACAGAAAATTTAGATGAGCTTGTATCTGCTGTCATGCAAAGGACTGGTGGTGCTAAGGATAATGATCGTCCTCAGTTTTTGGTAAAAATTTTGAGCTACTTTAGTTATCTGTTATCTGCTTTGCTAAAAGCTTCCTTCTTTACTTCACTTATATGTTATCTATTCTTTATCCAGTATGAAGATGATGAAGGTGATAGAGTTCTACTTGCAAGTGATGATGATCTTGTTAGCGCTGTCAGCCATGCTCGAGCAGTGGGACAGAAGGTAGTGTTTATGGTTCATATATTATTTTTTTCTAGAGGTTAATTGTTATATGGAGTCGTGGACATACTTGTTGGTTACTTCATAGAACTAAAATCTTTCAACCCTCCATCTGTTCTTGTTCTTTTTTTTTTTTTTTTTTTTTTGTAGCTTATGTTTTTTACTCTTTTTTTTTTTGATTGAAGACCGAGAAGTTGGTTATCTTATATATGTATGTATAGAAGAAAAGACAAATAGAAAGTTGGTTAGAGTCCAGAAAAAAAAAAGGTTATTAACTGGTTAGGAGTTATTGAGTAAAGTTAAAGTTTGGGCTTCAGTAGTTTCAGTGTGCTCAGAATTTGGTAATATATTGGGGAAAATTCTAAAGGATCCTCAATTTCTTCTCCAAAACTTCCCATTTTCCACTTAAATCTTCAAATTGCAGTGTCCATGGTTGGCCACTAAATTTTTAGAATCTCTTTGTTACTTGGCTATTATTACTGATTGGAACTATTTTTTTGATGATCAAATCGAGGTTTAATGTTTGAAACACTGATGTTTTGTAGTTATCTAAGTTGTTTCATTGAAGTAAGATTTTGTTGCCAAAGAATTTTTTTAAAACTTTAAGCAATTGGTCATATGGGTTATGAATACTTAATCGAATTTGGAAGACATAAATTGGTTTGAGAATCTAATTCTTTGTTTATTACTTTGTTGGCAAAGTACTTATTTTGGTCGATTGAGGTATAATGTCCACTCAACCTGATTTCGCAAGAACATTTTGATAGCTTTGCATCTTCAGAGAAAAAAAGAAAAAGAAAAAAAAAACATAGCCCTTTAGGACTATAGTAGGCAAGTCTGAAAAGCCTAGTATGTGAGGGGTCTGCCCTTGCATGACTAGCCTGTTAGAAATCCTGTTGGAAATATGTGAATAGACATTCTACTCTCTCCTCTCTTTCTCCATAGAAGAGTGTTGTCATAAGCTCCGACATAAGAGCTACTATTGTGGGTGAGGTTTTCTTTTCTAAAAATCAAAAGTTAGGGTTCTCTCAAATTTTGTAAGTTTCTGATTTGTAAATTATGGCAAAACATCCATAATGTAGTTCCTAGAAAGCTTAGCGATAGATTAGAAAAGGGGTGTTTAAGAACAAATCGTAACAGGTTTTTTTGTTGTTGCAATTGGATATCATATTGTGGAAACATTACATGCATGGCCAAGCAAATAATCCCTTTTCAAGTTTGAGACTTGACCGGACTAGTTATTTATGGTCCAGAACAAAGGGCCCCAATAACTCTCAAACTGGAAAGCCACCTCATTATGCTGTAGTTTGTGCAGTTCTTGTTTAATGTTTCCATGTATTTCAGTGATTTATGAACAAATTATCAGTTGAAAAAGAAAAAAGAAAAAAACAACTGTTTTAGCAGTTATTTATGTGGGCTGCATAACTCTAATCGAGAAAAGTTTTATGAGAGCAGATATGCCTAATGGTTTACTTACTGTTTGGTTGTATACTATCGTGTGCTGTGCATGGCATTGGCACTGGATGCAACTGAATGTAGATCTATTGTGCAAGACACAGCTCATGAGCTGGACATTTTCATATTGTTGATGATTTAAGAGCTTTCTTATCTCTGTGTCTCTGTCAGGTCCTAAGGTTGCATCTGGATTTCTCTGATTCTGGGCACCAAACCACATCCCAATTGAGTAAAACCACAACCCAGAAAATGGGATGGACGTATTCGCACACTGGAATTTTGGCAGGTGCCTGTGTTTTAACTGGCATTGGCTTGATGGCGTACATAAAGCGCACCAATCTGTAATGAATGTTATTGCTTCATTGAAAGAAAACGTCTAGGATCGGTGGGATGATTTGCTGAAGAGCCTTGCCAATCCTGTTAGATGCTTGTTGGCAGAGGTTTAAGAAGCTGATTACATTAGGATTGAGGTCACCTGCAGAAGCAAGTGCTATAGAAAAGGAAAAATAATGTCCTGTAGGATACACGCTTGAGCCAAAAGGAAATTATCTAATGAATGGCTTATTCTACAAAAATATATTTTATAGCTAATTTCCTAGCTTCATCTTTTTCATTCTTTATTTCTACTAATTTTTCATTAGATTGATTTTTTTTTCTCCTTTATCAAATACCATTTTTATTTTTTCGCTTACTCCTAGTAATACCACAAAAAGACTGGTTCATCCTCTTCTTTCTGGCTGAAGATTTAGCTGAATTAGATATGACGACTATCACAAGTAACTTCCCTCCCATTCCTAGAAAGCCAAATGTTCCAAATGACCCCTTGTGGATTGTAAATAATTGGAACTCTCATCATGCACACCTCATGGAGAAAATTCTAACAGTTTATTGGGATACTTGGATTTGGGAACAGAGAAACGAGTGTGTATTTTTTCTTTCTTTTCTGAAAAACAGAACTCCTCAAGTTCAGCAGGCTGTTTTCCCCATTATACACTATACAGTTTTGGCATGACAATTGACAAATGGGAAGCTCTTAAAATAGCTCTAGGGAAATTAAGACAAAAAATGAACAAACTTATTGGCTGGGGAGGATCCAAGTCTATTTCTTTCAAATCGAGTTTTGATTGTGCTGTTGGGAAATCTAAATCTGAAGAAGCTCTTAAAATAGCTGTAGGGAAATCTAGCAATCATTAGTTCATTACCTCTCTAAATCTCAGAGCTCCTATTCATACTTTCTGCATCTCTTCAACCAGACATTCTTGAAATGCTCTTAATCACTAAAGTAGAAGCCACAAATGCTTCTGATGCTATTTATGTACCAAATGATTCATGCTTTAAATACTAAAGTTCAGTGGAACTGTGGAAGGGACTGAAAATGAAAATGTGTCGGAGAAAGTTGCCATCTACCAGAGAGCTCCACTTCTTTTTTTCGAAAAAGAGATCGCTTGGGAGTTGTCAACATTACTAGTTGTGAATTTTCTTTCCGCCAAAATATGACGGCCCTTATCTTGGATTCTTGGGTGGCAAAAAGTCGAATGCCAAGCTTGATACCAAATATGGCATGAAAGAAGCAACCGGAGCTTTGCCATATCCCTGCATTCCAGTTGCAATAATGGTGCAACACTTTCTTTAGTTTTCCTTTTCTGTCAGAGTGGTTTGGGAATTCATGCTTGAATGTGCAATTTAAAAAGTATGTAAACAAAATACGATACAAACTACTGATATTGCTCATCTCTTCATTTGTAGTTTTGGTCTTTTATTGGCAAATCGTACTTTTACACGCCCTCTTTTAGGCAGCTTTACTCCACCACGTCGAACCGTCTGCCACCAATGCAACTTGTTCACAACCTTCTTCTTATTGAGGCCACGAGGCTGAGGAGGTCTGATCCCACCTTTCGACTTCTTTGAATGCTTAACATGTCTCATCAGCCCTTTCACGAGTGCATGAAAATGCCCACCCTGTTTCTTATTTGACATGTTTTTCACTGCTAGTGATTTTTTGACCCCTTCTCCATGGTCATGATCATTAGTGCCATGCTTGTCTTTGTGGCGAAACATTTTCTGTACCTTCTTCCACTTAGAACGATCATTGCCATGATGGTGATGGTGATGATGATGGTGGTGATGGTGGTGAAAGATGAGTCCCAACCTGTTCTTGATCTTTCTTAACCTTCCAATAGATTTCTCTGGATATTTTTTACGGCTATAGTCACTCTCTACAGAATCTGTCAATCTACTTCTATGCTCCTCCGACGAGCGACAGCTACTACTTTCACTCTCCTGCGAGTTACTTTCACTTTTGGAAAAATCATCATTTCTTGGACTCCAAGATTCCTTACTTTCACTTTCGGAAAAAACATCATTTCTTGGACTCCAAGATTCCTCAGAATAATTGCTACAGCTACTTGCACTGCTTTCGTTTTGCTTACTTGTCCACATTGACGAACTACGAGAAGTTGAGCTGCTAGTCTCCTCCGACAGTTGCGGACGTAGCATGATCTTCTTCCCTGAGCCTATGTAAGACATATTATGGGTCCTTGTTTTCTTACTTGGCTTGTGATCATCTAAAAGTACTGGCTTCATCATTATTTGATCATGTCTCTTTTCATTCTTGATTCTTGTCCTCTGACTCGACTTTCTACCAAGCCCACCTCCAACTGAAGATACCGTGGACGAATTATATCTCGAAGTCCCTTTTTTAGCCGTTCGATTTAGAACTAGACTGGTTTCAGATTTTTGAACAGGGGTAGCAAGGGTCTTCAACTGCAGGGGAGGCTTCATATTAACCTCATTTGGACTTGGTGAGACTCTTAGCCCGTTAATATAACTCGCCATCTTATTATTGTTCTGACTTGCTGATCGACTCATAGATTCATATCTGTTCATATAGTTTTCTAGTGGGGAGCCTTGTCCCCTAGAAACAGATTCGGCAAACTTCCCATGCTTTTGAGACAGTTGACTTGTGCCAGCTCCCCCCAATAAAGACTCTCCCATATGAGTATGACTCAGCTCTTGTCTGGTAACGGCCTCCTCTTCTTTTCTGTGTTCTACAGGTCTAACTGAAATGCCAAGCTTGAAGGGAACATGTTCATCAACATCATTATCGATAGCAGAATGTGCTAAATCAGAACTCCACTGCAAAGCCAAAATGCAGGACTCAATTTCTCTGATTGCATTTGTTACCACTTTAGCGAAATCATTACCCTCATCTAACTTTTTCTTCGTTTGACCAATTGGGATATACCCAACTTCTTGCTTGCCGGCTCCGGTTGTTAAAGAGACTGATGAAGGAAGAGTCTCACCAATAGAGTTCTCTCTCTCTATGGTCTTGCTATTGGATTCTTGAAATCTTTTAGCTTGGTCATCAACACAACTGACACTGCCACTGCCCCAGTCACGTTGCTGATCTTGATCCCCACTGTTTTTGCCTGGTACCTCGGCTCTCTCATTGGACATCGTTGCCTCCTTGGTTGAGTACTGTTTCTTCATTTCTTTTGCTATGCAGGCGCGGCACCGTTTCTTTTTGTATTGAGGTACGTCTGATGAGGTGCTTACTTTAGACCCGGAAATTGCACTCTGACGCTTCACTGGATACTGCTCATCCTTTTTTGAAGTGATTACACTGCTTTTAGAATCCTTTTCATTGCTCAGGACAACATTTAGAGAAGAATTGACTGCATCTGGTGAAAGAGGAGATTGCAACTTAGGCAATGGCTTTGGTTGCTCTAGTTTAGAAGAGCTGGGTGTCGTCTGGACAACTGACTGTGCTTCTTTGGTCTGCAAAAACATACACGAGAAACACAGTCACCACAGGACAGATCTAGCTTATGCTTTACAAATCCTAGGTCATGCACCTTGTACATGAGAAACACAGTCACCACAGTTCAGATCTAGCTTATGCCTTACAAATCCTAGGTCATGCACCTTGTAAATTGAAAAAAAAAAACAAGAACAGGAAGCTCAAAGGGGAGCTTGTTCCTTTTAGTTTTGGGTAAACAAATGTTTACTAAAAGAATATTAGGCCAAGAATGAGACTAGTTCTGGATAACTGCACACCATTGGCTTAAAATACCTTTGATTGAGTATGGAACATTTTCTCAGTAGCATCATCCAAGAGGTGTCTGAAGAGTTTTCGTGCTTTCAGATCCAAAGTTTGGTGTACCTTCACGAAGATAATGAATATTGAGGACCAAAAGAGCATAGAAAGTCATCAAAATTAGAAGAAATGTGTACACAATCTCCGCAGTTGGAATGGTGCATCAATCTCATGATACCAACAGAGAGAACAAGTTCAAGAGTGTGGCATCACCAGCTATTGATGTGAACCACCTCTTTAAAATATGGTTGAAAAAAATGACCAGTCTCTTAGAGTGCTTACATTCTTTGAATTTATATGTTGCAGATCATCTTCGATGTTCTGAAGGAGTTCATATAATTGTCTCAAGGCATGGAGATTAGACAGCACTTCCACAAGATCCATGCTTTCTGATTGACACCTGCAACCATTTACAACAATATAGAGCTGTAACAACACAGAGGCTACTGTAAAAGAAATGACTTTAGAACCAAAGACGAAAAATTACTACTTTGTGTTTTGTTGAAATACATCAAGTACACAGAAGACCACTTCTCTGCTCTATAATCCTAAAGATTTTACATATATTTTTTTTTTTGAAAGGGGTTTGGAACCCAGCCTAGCTGAGAGGCTCAGCCCCACGCCCAATTTCATTTATTATATTATAATTATAATTTTGCATCGGGGGGACATAACACCTGAACCCCGAGCTAAAGATTTTACTTATAATAGCCAAAACTTCGTTACTATTTGGAGAGAATCACAAGGCAACAAGATTCATTAATCAAAACCAAGATGGGTTAAAGTAAAGAGAAAACCCCAGTCAAATGGGAAACTATATCACATCCAACTCTGTTTATTTAGGAAAGCAGATCACACCCCTAAATGACAACCTAATGGTCTTAGCATCTGAACTCTAATATGCTTGTATCTTTTATTCTCCAACGTAGCCTATTCACTAAAATTGGGCAGTGATTGGCTTAGAAGCAACTGATTCCACCCAATAGGTAATGGTGGCTTAAATCTAAAAGATAAAAGAAACCCAACAAATCATTTTTGTAGGATATCTCTTGGTTCGAACATGACCAGGAGTATCTCTTGGTCAACACAGCTCACTAACAACTGCTAGCAGCATGATAACAAATGCAAATTTGGTTTTCATTTTTATGTACAACTGTTCAGACATAAATAGCCAATACTTTCTACAGAGTCTTGATGCACAAACTCTACTAGTGAAATTACTATCTGAGCCGATGGATCATTCAATCCCCATAAACCAAGAAATCACATTACATATCAGAATAAAGCTAGATAGATCACCTTTTTATGAACCACAATATTGAATACGACATGATGTGGCAGATGAGAAAATATGATATCTATATATAGCATTCTCCTACATTAAGATGTTGGTTCTTAGTACCAAGGGAAAATTATGTCAAACCAAAAGGAGTGATCTAACTACACAGACATGCAAGAGAAAAACATAGACATAAAAGGTGTTAAGAATATCGCTAGTATCAGAGAAAGCACATGCAGAAGCAACAAGCAAGATAATTTATAACTTTGAGAAGAAGTCATAAAACCATATCCAGCCTATCTAAAACGCACCTTAGTTGTTCACTCAAACAATTTCAAAACATAACAAGTAGAGGAAACATGAACTTGTTGTGGCAATGTTAATCAGTCCAGAATTATCATTCAGTGATAAAAGAATGAAAAGTTAAATTGAAACATTGAAGCCAAAACTTAGAGTTCAACTGACAGACCCTAATCAAGTTTCAATTGTACCTTAAAATGACAATGACAATGGAAATGGGTCAAAACGATATCATAACTGCAAACTGAAAAGTGAAAGAACCTAAAGATTGATATAGACACCTGGGATGAAGCAGTCGCAGACTCGCAGAAGCCTAAGGAAGAGACTATCGGGTGTCAATTTCAAAAGTGAAGTCTACAGAATGGACGGCATATTTGATCAATAAAACCACGAAAGACAGAAACATTGAAGAAAATAAATCGCAGACAGAGAGATAGATACCTGAATGTGGTTGTTGTTTACGTTTTGGAATGGAGGGAGGAAGTTAACGGTCAATTGATAGAGGGCGCTTCACGAAATGGGAAAGGGTACGTACCATAACCATACGATCAAAACAAATGTAAATGTGAATTTATGTGATCACATCCTGATTCAATCAAAATTCAAATCAAAGCAAAAACCAACAGCATTTCGTTTTGACATAACTACCCCTCATCTATAATTAACTAGCCTTCCTGCATGCGCGTGCGTATTGTCTCTCCTCCCTTGCTACGTGTTAGGGGCCGCACTTGTAATGCCGCAAGCAACCTTGTCTAGGGTCATTAGTCAAGCCTTTGGTTGGTTTGCTTGTGTGCTAGGGATGTTTTGGTAATTTACAAATTATATAATTTATTTTATTTAGCATTTAGTCTCATCGGCCAAGTGCATGTATCCCATTGCCTTGGTCATGTAAGTCCGATATGCTCTTTGGGGAGGGGTTCCTAGTCGGCATAGTTTGGACTACGGAACTAGTATAGGTAAACACATGTACTTTTGCCTCCCTTACCGTCTTACCATCAATAAAAGAGGAATTATTCAATCATCTGTGTCCCGTGAGATTACTCCTTGATCTTTCCTTTCGATTATTCATTTGTTCTTCGTGGTTGCCAAACATTTATACAATTGTGTTCTTGCTTGCCGCTAGCACCTTTTTAATATCGTGTGGTTTTCATTGTTCCTTGCAAGGTGCTCACTTGGCTGACTTGCTTACTCGCAAGTGCCGCGCGGTCCTCTTTGAGCATCGCAAAGTAGGCCCGTGACAGTTGGTATCAGAGCCAACTCGGCTCAAAAAGCTCACTACGATGACATGCAAAATGACAAACCAACAACGATTCGATTGGTATGACCAATAGCTCGGAGAACTTGCGGGGGTGCCCGACAGATTGATTGATATCACTAATGTGTTGGACCGCGTCGACCTAGATGGGTTGGTGGCGTGGATGATAGAGGTGGAGAGCCTAAAGGACCGAGTTGTGGCCCTTGAAAAATGTAAAGCTCGAGGAAGTGGAAGGGAGAGAAATGAGGAAGAAGCTCCCGTTCCGAACGAGCAAATAGGGGCGATGAGTGATGCCCTTGATACACTCCAGGTGAAAGTGGACAATATGGCAGAAGATGTCCGAGCCACCACTGATGCTTTCAGGAACGAGCTGGTGGAGATGAATACCAAGCTTAACTTGACCATCCGTGCGATGGGAAACCAACCTGTGACGGACTACAGGAAGGTAAAGATACTGGAACCTTAAGCTTTTGGAGGGGCGTGAGATGCCAAGGAGCTTGAGAATTACTTATTTGATATGGAGCAATACTTTCGAGCAGTGAAGACAGACTCGGAAGAGGTGAAGGTGAACATGGCGACAATGTATTTGTCGGGAGATGCTAAACTATGGTGGAGAACCAAGTATTATGACATCCAAAGAGGAGTATGCACCATTGACACTTGGGAATATCTTAAGAAGGAGCTCAAAGCTCAATTCTTTCCCGATAATGTAGAATACATTGCCAGACGGCAACTAAGGGAGCTCAAGCACACCACCAACATCCGAGACTTTGTGAACAAGTTCTTTGTGCCCATGCTTAACATCCCGGACATGTCCGAGAAGGATTGGTTGTTCCATTTCCTTGAAGGCTTAAAGCCATGGGCGAGGACAGAACTTCAGCGGCAGAGGGTCCAAGATCTGGCCTCCGCACAGGCTGTTGCTGAAAGGTTGACAGACTACACATTCGAAGAGAACTCTACTAAGAAGACTCAGCCGTTTTCGAATGCGAATGTCAACAAAAATATAAGGCCTGGACCGAGTAGAAGTGGGGGAGCGGAGTCCAAATTTTCCAACTTAGGAGGAGGGGACATGAGAACAGTGAATGCGACGGACATCAAGCAACATATCAAGGAGAGTTTGGAGAAGGATCCCATGGCGCAATCCCTCATAAAAATGGTGAAGGAAGGGAAGAGCCGTCGGTTTTGGATGGAGGATGGCATATTGATGGCCAAAGGAGGACGAGTGTTTGTTCCACGAGTTGATGGACTACGAAGAATGCTCATGAGGGAGTGTCATGACACCCTGTGGGCAGGTCACCCCGGATGACAGAGAACCCACGTACTTCTCAAGCAGGGTTACTATTGGCCCCAGATGCGGGACGATGTCACAGAATACACCAAGACCTACTTAACTTGCCAGCAAGACAAGATTGAGCGTCAAAAGACTCCAGGGCTATTGGAACCACTGTTTATTCCGACTCGCCCGTGGGAGAGTGTCTCCCTTGACTTTATTACTAACCTCCCGAAGGTGGGAGACTTATCAGGCATCCTTGTGGTGGTTGAAAGGTTTTCAAAATATACCACATTTGTGCCAACCCTAAAGTATTGCTCAGCGGAAGATACAGCAAGCCTCTTCTTCAAGCATGTGGTGAAGTATTGGGGTGTGCCTCAGAACATTGTCAGCGATCGGGACACTAGGTTCAAGGGAACATTCTGGACTGAGTTATTCAAGCTGTCGGGTTTGAGCTCAACATATCTTCAAGTTATCACCCACAGACTGATGGACAAACAAAAAGGTTCAACGGGATGTTGGAGGAATACTTGCGCCATTTCGTTCATGCCAATCAACAGAATTGGGCGCAATTGCTAGATGTTGCACAATTTTGTTTCAACTCGAAGAAGAGCTCATCCACCAACAAGAGTGCTTTCAAAATTGTCACTGGCCAACAGCCTCTCTTGCCTCATACCGTGCAAGAAGTCTACAAATGGGCGAATCCGTGTGCTTTCAACTTCACAAAAGAGTGGAAGACCAATGTCGAGATTGCTCAAGCCTACCTAGAGAAAGCGGCGGGGAGAATGAAGAAGTGGGCAGATCAAGGCCGCAAGCCCAGGGAGTTTAAAGCAGGAGACATGGTCCTTGTCAAGCTGCTTCCGGAACAACTCAGGTTCCTGCGCTCTAGAGACAAGCGACTATTCAGGAAGTATGAAGGACCACTCCCCATCATTTCTAAAGTGGGGAAATGCTCCTACAAAGTCGATATTCCCGCCTGGATGAGAGTTCACCCCGTCTTCCACGTCAGCAACCTCAAGCCGCACCAGCCAGACCATGAAGATCAAGCACGCAACCAGCCTATTCGAGAGCACGTCGACATCAGGCCACCCAAGCCGAAAGAAGTGGAGGAGATCCTAGCAGGGAGAATGATCAGAGTGTCAAAGCACCCATGCCAGCAGTTCCTGGTCAAGTGGAAGGGTATTGGAGATGAAGAAACTAGTTGGGAGAATGTTGAAGCCCTGAAGAAGAAGTTCAAGTAGAAGATTGAAGACTTCAAGACCAAAGCCGTTGTCGAGAGCGCCGACAGCTTAAGTGGGGTAGGATGTTAGGGGCCGCACTTGTAATGTCGCAAGCAACCTTGTCCAGGGTCATTAGTCAACCCTTTGGTTGGTTTGCTTGTGTGCTAGGGATGTTTTGGTAATTTACAAATTATGTAATTTATTTTATTTAGCATTTAGTCTCCTCGGCCAAGTGCATGTATCCCACTGCCTTGGTCATGTAAGTTCGATATGCTCTTTGGGGAGGGGTTCCTAGTCGGCATAGTTTGGACTACAGAACTAGTATAGGTAAGCACATGTACTTTTGCCTCCCTTACCATCTTACCATCAATAAAAGAGGAATTATTCAATCATCTGTGTCCCGTGAGATTACTCCTTGATCTTTCCTTTCGATTATTCATTTGTTCTTCGTGGTTGCCAAACATTTATACAATTGTGTTCTTGCTTGCCGCTAGCACCTTTTTAATATCGTGTGGTTTTCATTGTTCCTTGCAAGATACTCACTTGGCTGACTTGCTTACTTGCAAGTGTCGCACGGTCCTCTTTGCGCATCGCAAAGTAGGCCTGTGACACTACACATGTTTGAAATGTTACTCATAAGTGCAATATAATTTCTGTATTGCATATTACCTAACTTTTACCCCATACAGATATTATAAAATATTGTATTGTTTAAGGAAAACTAAAATTGGAAGAGAATTGAGTCGTACTTTCATTGATAATAGGGGTCTCTTCATATAGAGGATTACAAGACATAGAATCAATGTTTTACAAGGAAAAATAATCGTACAATTAATTTGATATCTATGAATATCTCCGAGAATATCTCTAATTCAAAACCCTATTACAACTAGATCAAGTAACCTAGAGTTTGGGTTAGACACATATTCTGGATTTACTTGAACATGTATATGTTTTTAGCAATCCATTAGTAAAAAAACATAAAACTTTGTACAAAAATATGCACTGATATGTACAAATATATATAATTTTAATGGTTGGAATCAGTAGGAGGATAGGTCATCCCGCCTTTAAGTCTACTTATTATTGGAATTGGTTAACTACCACAAATAAAAACATATTTAAAGGAAAAGAAACAGAGCTTAAGAGTACATATTGTGCATGCTTATTTCTGTCAAAAGACATAGACCAAAGTCAATTTAATGTCAAAATCCAAAACAAAAGATAATAAAAAAAACTAGTCTGCAATCACATGCTCTGCATGTACGTGTACGAAAAATTTTCGTTTAAAAAAAAACGGTGGGTAGTTATTGCAGAAGAAATAGATTCACCGGTAGTTATTGCAGAGAGAAAATAGTGGGAGAGAAAAGTAGGGGTTGTGGAATCATTTCTTTTTAATTTTCTTAATAAAAATTTATTTTATAATTGTCTTATTTATCCTTGTGATTTAATTTATTCACAAAGTTTTTTAATCTTTCAGGGTTAAATCTATCAAAATTTTCAATTTTGGCTAACAAAGCCTCTTCTCTTAATAATAGTATAGATTTACGAGAAAAAAAGAATCCTAGCGCCCATATTATGCGCAGAAAATCCCTCCAACTTACCAACGTTTTCCAACAACGTGCTAAAACAAAAATCTAGAAAAACGTGCTTCAAAAGCTGACCAGCCAACCATATAAGAGATAGGGGTTGAGAAGAAGTTGAGCATATCCAAATCAGTGTAACTGCCAAGGTACTCTAAAGAGGTTTGGTTTTCTTCTTATCGCTATTTCATTTACTCTCCTCAACAATTTGGTCATAATCCATACTCTAAATATTTTGGGTTTTCTCATCCTATTTTTTTCAGGAAGACTCTGTAGTCGCTTTTGTTCAACAATCTGGTCCTTTGCTCTTCATCTTAACAGGGACGATTTATCTTCCCTTTATATTTCTTTTCTTTTTTTTTTTCAAATTTTGTTCGATTGTCATACTCTTTCTTTTTTACGTACGAACCCTAAGTCCCTAAGTTTACAGATCTAGGGTTTGTTCCACCGAGACCAGAATCAAAGGAAGTGGCTCCGCCACAAGGCCAGGTCACCACCAAGCGTGAATTGGCTGACAGAAAAGGGAAAACAAGCAGGAAGAGGGTTCACTTTGTGAGGAACCTGCTCAGGGAAGCTGCTGGGTTTGCTCCATATGTCGCCGAAAGGAAGGTGGGTACCCACAAGAACAGAGAGGAGATGCAGAAAACCGATGGCGTCCCAGCTGAGGTCTGGGTGGTACCACCCTGAAAATCTACACAACAATACCTTCCGTCATAAAGAAAAAGTACACTCTGGTCTGGTGTTCAATAAAAAGAGTCTCTGTAGTACGTTCCTTCGTCTCTTTGTTTTTTTGTTTTCTGTTCCTGTTAAAAATCGAAATTTATGGCCTAATTTCTCGTACATTGGTTTATAGAATTACATAGGGTAATTTACTTTATCTCTTGCAAGCAGTTAGATAGAAGCTATATGAACAATTTGAAATACCTGAAACTTTTGCAATTGTGTCAAAAAATTCTTTTGTTTTAACTGGAATAGGATATATCGGAAACATCTATTGTGTGCTCGTACAACTTGAATGAATATGATTTTAGTTAACTTTTAGATAGGGAAATTGCTAGATCACTGACAATACATGCATATTCGTAGCTAGAAACAAGAAAGCAAGTTAACTGGATTTCAAATTACTAATTGCACTATTCCCATCCAATATTCATTGCTTTCTTAACTAGTCTCATTATATTTCAAACTTCGATTATTTTCTTCTTAATCACGTACCATATCCAGTAGGAGAAGATCACAGGGGTATACTGTTAAACTGTTAATATTTAGATATTGGATTGACATCAGCTTGGTTACTGAATGCTTATCCTCCGATCCATCGTACTTTTTCCAATTAGTGTCATAATGATCACTTCAAATACACAAACACATAGACATTTACACACACACACGCACACACACACACACTTCCTCACCTATGATTTTTCTGTCGTTTCTGCAGAGGGTGAGAATCTGTCTCAGCTTTGGGAGACTAATGTAGAAAAGTTCTTTTGCATCTCATGGCCTTTCATGCATATCTTGTTGGATGAGGTTGAGGAGGTATCCCATCATAAATGTTTTGTCAATATTTACAACATAAGGACTTGGGTACTATATAAGAACTCTTATTCGTCATTTTGGCAGGGTTCCATAATGGTTGCTGTAACAAAAGATACAACCCTGGTGTGGCGATCAGGGGTGCACATTTTCTCTTTGCCGTGGCTTCTGGTTTGACAACTATATCGGTACTGACACAAGATCCTTTGTCATTATTTTCTTATCTAGCATGATTGATGTGCTCTTCAACTTGTTCTATAGTTCTATATATTCAAAATGATTCCTGTAGTCGCTAAGTTATAATGTTCTTCCAACATAATTCTTTCTTTTTTAATGAAATCATGTTTGTCGCATATTTAACATTTAATTTTAGGGTCAGAATCAAGGGACATTTATTTTGACACATTTTTTTACACTCTTTTTTAGCCTTTAGTATTTTAACCATATCCAACGGTTCTTACACTATACCACAAAGTTAAACAGACGACAGTTCATTAACTGTCGTCTGAATAAAAAAGCTGCTGTTGTCTAGTAGCCTGTCGTCTGATTGACCTCATTCAGACGACAGTTAAAAACCATTGTCTGTTCAAAATTCACACAACATATATAGCTAAGTATGTGTCGTCTGAATATTTCCAAATTAAAATAATTAGGTTTAACTGTTGTCTGTTACAAACTCACACGACAATTGGTTTATTAACTGTTGAGAAAAGCTATATTACCTCAACAGTTTTAATTTTAGGAAAACTGTGTTGTGTGTGATGAATCTCAGACAACAGCAACACAACTACATGATGTCTGAAATGAATTTCACACCACACAGTTATAATGACACTGTTGTCTGAAATGAATCTCCAACAACAGTCATTGTTGTTTTATTTGTGTCTTATGGAGATCACACAACATCAATTTGTTATTTCTGTTGTCTGAAATGAATCTTAGTCAACATATTATTGTTATATCTGTTGTCTGATTTCAATGTCAGACGACAATAACTTTATTATACATGTTACCGGAATGGAGATCACACAACATCAATTTGTTATTTCTGTTGTCTGAAATGAATCTTAGTGAACATATTATTGTTATATCTGTTGTCTGATTTCAATATCAGATGACAGTAACTTTATTATACATGTTACCGGAATGGAGATCACACGACATCAATTTGTTATTTATGTTGTCTGAAATAAGTTCAGACAACATGTATTATTTGCTGTTTTTAGATGTGTTGTATGAGTGGATCTCAGACAATGGTTTTATGAACCCTTCAGTTGTGTGATACCTTTGGAAACTACAGTTATTTGACCTATATATGTTGTCTGAATTAACTTTGCACAATTGTTGCAAATATGAACATTCATATCTTGAACAAATCCAAAATATAACATTGTCATATATCAATGCCATCTGTTCTTACATTGCCAATCCAAAACATTTCCAAAAGTACATATCCATATCCAGATATGATCAAATCCAGCAATCCTAACCAAAAGTAACCTCAATCTAGCAAGTAATATTGTCTATCTTGTACAATCAAGGAGGTTACCAAAATAAGTCACCAACTACTAGATACAATAGTACTATTTACGAACAGCAACTAAGCCAGCAGTGTGGTCGAGGCAAGCTTTCTCCGTATGCCTTTATTATTATCTCCGCATACCAACCTTCTTGATCCTAATTTTTAAGCAAAGCCCACCTTGATACCCAATCTTGATGAAGACACATATGTCAAACAAAACTCATCATAATCAGCTCAAACATACAAATTATAACATGAGAAAATGACTAGGCATAATATTAGCATACCATCAAATCCTCGAATTGTAGAAGATACCAAGCCTGAATCGTGTACTCAATTCTCTTGCAGAGCTTTAAAAACTCTGCCTGGTTAGAACTATTTTCTGCAGAATTTCGAAAAAAAAAAAAAAAAAAAGCCAGGTTTCAGTGAAGTACATTAATGCAAAACTAAGCAAACATAACTCATCGCAATCAAACGACAAAATCATTTTCCTTTTCTGATCATATCCTTTCTATCATCTTTAATGTCCAAATTTAACTCTGGAGCGAGCAAAGCCACAGGCTAATTGCCTAATTCCTAACAAATTGGAACTCGAAAGTAACATAACTAAACCCTTGGCCAACCACCAGATCAATTATAGAAAAGCTAATTAAAGTGAACCACCCTTGGCCAACCACACCAAAAGTGTGAAAAAAGGCACGAAAGGAATGGACCATCACAAAAGGGAACAAACTTAAAACAGTAGGGTTACTAAAATCGTAAGGCCAGGTGCATTATTATGGTCAATTCTGCAGTAATCAGTCTATAAAGCAAAGGATCATTCCCATCACAAACTCTACCAGTAATCAGTCTAGTGCATTATTATGGTCAATTCTACAATTGTTAAGGTCAGTATATTAATAGATGTCAAACATGATATAATATAGATACTACTCACATTCTTTGGAGCAGAAGAGAGGTAAGAGATGCTTAGTTCTCCTAGAAAAAGCTCCTTATCCTCAACCACAACTATTCTTGTAGTAGCTACCAACACAGCCTCAGCAATAGAAGCTATAGCTCCTCCATGGAATCCACCAAAAAAGTTCTGCAGATTCATCAAACAAACGTCATTCCCTTGCTTCTGTTGCTAAGCCAATACATAGAAACAAATCAAATTGAACCTAGAGTTCCCTACCCTTTTCTTTTTTCACGAATGAACGACCTTGATACCAAGATTCAGGTTCAAAATGGGTGAAATTCCAATAAAAAAAGTCAAACCTTTAGCCTAGTCTAACAAAGTATCCTACTTTGCCTCAGATTAAGTAATACCCAGGTTAGAAATCGACTAAAAGGAACTGAATCTAAGCAATTTTGAAAAAGGGTCCTAATCTTTGCTTCCAATTTTCCCCTGTAGAGAGCCCAGTTCATAACCTTTTTTTTCTTTTTACCAAACAAACACAAACCAATGAAAAATCTTACAAATTTAAACAAAAACAGAGAGAAGAAGCATGGAAAACTTTACAATAAAAGAAGGTTTGACGGAGAAGGGGGCAGATGACACAGCCTTGTTGAATGTTGAGGGGCTTAAGGATGCCACGAACGAGGTAGGAGTATCTTTGGTGTCGCAGTGATCTGGAATAGAGCTGGTTGCAGATGATGAAGAATAAGCTCCGGTCACCGAGCTCGCCGACGGCATCTTCAATCGTCCTCTAGCAAACGATTGTGAGCTCTGATCCAAGTACACGCAGAGGGTGAGTGAGAGCTGAGCCTTAACTCATCGAATGAGGGCTGAGAGCGAGAGGTTTGTGCTGGAATGGAATTAAGGGGAGAGGCTGAGAGCGAAGAAGGTTTGTGCTGGAATGGAATTAAGGGGAGAGGCTGAGAGCGAAGAAGGTTTGTGCGGGAATGGAATTAGGGCTCAGAGCGAGGGAGTTCTGTGCGGCGGGAATATTGGAAAGAGGTTTGTGCGGGACTGACCTAAAAAAAAGCCAAGGCATTTGAGTGTGTGTTTTGGTTTCGGACAATTTAAAATAAATGTAAATTTTTTTTTTTTGGGCCTTGTCAGACAACAGAAGTTGTTGTTGCTGTTGTCCGGAATTTGGCAATTTCATTAAAAAGATGGAATCTGACCATGTGTTGGCTAAGAAGAGAACAAACGACTGGTTTAACAAATCTGTCGTCTGACTAACTCAGACGACAGAAAAAACACATGTGTCGTCTGATGAATGTCGTGTGATTAACTTATTCTTGTAGTGTTATAACTCTAATAATGGATATGAAAATTGAAGTATAAATAGATTATATTTAGTAAAAAGACAAAAAAAAAAAAAAAACATAACACTGATAACACCACAACTGTACGGCGACACCACCACCACCACCCCTACCAAGAACATAAACATAAAGACCTGAACTTAACGCCGATTAAAGAACTGGTTGATAACGCTAAAAGCAAGCGCATAATTTAACCCTAAAAATATCATTAGTAGTATAAGCAAGTAGGGATCGTTCTATTCCGGGGATTGAGGGTACACCTGTCAACAAAAATACAAAGACAATTATTTACAAAGATATTTACAAATATAAACATTTTACACGAAAAAGGGGGGTTTTTGTTTTTGGTTTTCGAAAATAAAACTAAGTAAGTAAAACAATTAAAATGCAAAAACATAAAGACAATTAAAATGAGAGAAACAAAGATCAAAACCGAAACTTATAATCAAATTCGATTCAATTCTAATATTGGTCATCTAAGTCATGAGAAAGGAGTTGATCATGTGAAACGTTAGAAAGCAAACGATTTCCCATATTTTACTTTTCAATGCTAATTAACCTAAGTGAAAGCACCTAGATCAATCCTATCAAACATGCATTCAAGCTCTAAAAAGTTAGATAATCATAACCTGTTCAACGCATTACACATAGAGAAAGGCTATCAACTCAAGTGTACAACTTAGTTATGGAAAAGTCCACCTAATTGCAATCCTCTTCAATTAAATTCGATCTTTGTCCAAAACCTTTACTACTTTGATTCAAGTTTACACAAAACAAAAGGTTGATTTATGTTCTTAAACCTAGCAACAATTATGCATAAACCCTATATGTTTCGAACCACACAAGATTAACACACAAAGGATATCTATCAAGCAAATTTAATCAAACAAACTCACATAAGCAACCAAGAATCACAATATATGAATCGAAAATTCTCATTCAATTATAAAAATTCCAGAAATTAATATTTGTTCAAACATATATGTCAACTAGTTCATAACCAACGAAATTCAAAGAAAAGGTTACAAAGGAGAATCGGATTACACCGTGGATGATGATGAGGATGAATGATTAACGTTGTGGTCCCTTGAATCTTGAAAGCAAGCTTCAAGGATGGTGATGGATGATGATGATCACGGCTCTTCTTCTCCCTTGGCCTTGCTTGAACTCGTGGAGATGACTAGAGGATGGAGAGAGGGATGAAGATGCTCACGGCTCTAAGGGATTTTCTGATTTTCTAAAGTGTGAAAGTATAAAATTGGGAACCCTAGACGTCTAGAATGAGGGAGCATATATAGGGGACGGCATGTCTTGGTCTCCAAGCCGTGTAAACCTTTAATAAATCCATGGAATTAATCTGAAAATTCCACATAGTTTCCTCCAATGATAGCTTGCCAAGTAAGCCCTATGATGTGGTCCAACCAATCACAAAATTCTCTAAAATACCTCCCTAAATAATCTTGCCGAAATTCCATGAATATTTTCTGATTTTATCTCTTTTATTTCGGCCAAAATTCCCTTAGAGATTCTAGGAATGTATCTAGACGCCTTGTAGCACTTTTCTTGGTCTCCACACATATTTTCTTTCCTTAAAACTCTCTAGAGAATATCTTTGCCGAAATCTTCTTTATCCTTTCTTGATTTTCACGCAAATTCCTTCTTTATCTCTTGGCTTGGACGGCAACAATTCTCTAGGGTTCATTCTTGCGTTACAAACCCTAATTGCATGGGCTTTTAGTGGGCTTTGATCCAATTGCCGAAAAACCACAAAGTCTTGAGAGTTCTTGGGCCTTGTTGCTTCAACTTCAAGCCTTGTCACCTTCCAACGTCATGACACTTCATTTTTCCATTTCCTTTTCATGGTTGCGTTGAAAACTTGCTTGGTAAGCTCTCCTCCTTTTCGCAGGGTTTCCTGGTTGAAGCAGGAAAACTTATTTTCTTCATTTCTGCTCATTTCTGTGGCCCTTTGTATCTCATTTTTGCTCCCCTTAACGTTTGCAAGATCCTCTTTCATTCCGTGTGTTCATTTCCACTTTTTAGCTCCGAGGTCCTGAAAATAGAAACCGTTAATGAAAAATAGAAACTTTCCTAAAATGAAAAATGACAACTTTCCTAAACTGAAAATGGAAACTTTCCAAAAATGAAAAATAGAAACTTTCTACAAATAGGAACTTTCCCAATCAAAGAATGGAAACTTTCCTAAACAGAGTTTTATTAAGGAAATAACGCAGAAAATGTAGGGAAATGCAGTTAAAACGTCGCCTTAAAATGCTCCTATCACTGGTGCACGAAACCAAGAACACAAGACCTTTACTCTCTCTCTCTCTCTCTCTCTCTCTCCCGTGAGTCTGCAACTCTGTATCAATGGCGGACATGCAGTCTCTACCCAGAACACCAATCATGGTCTTAGGGTTTATTACAATTGCAATTATCATGTTCAATTGTTAAGTGAGACATGTTTTTCTTAATACTTAATTAAGTAATAGGTATAATCACGGGTCGTAACAAGAAGAAGGATTCTATGCTCATCCACGTTTTTTGTTAACTGACAATGGTGGCTTGTAGGTATCGGTGCTGTCGGTGGGTTTACTTATTTTTGTATTTAAAAAAATATATATTTATATTTCCTATTATTACCACATTAGTTAGTGGGGTGTTGAGAATTGTTAGGTGTAGTGAAATCTAAAGGTTAAGAAAGAGTGTAAAAAAATGTGTCCCTTAATCCTAACCCTTGAATTTTATGTATTTTTTAAGGAATAGATAATTTCATTACTTATCCATGGCCAGAAGTCACGTACATCATATGCTGTTTTACAAAAAAAAAAAAAAAAAAACCTAAATGGCACAAGCTGCCAAGCAAATGACAAGTAACCCTCATTGTAAACAAAAAGCACAATTATTAAACCTAGTCATATGAACACAAATCCACACTACCTAAATTCTTGTCAAAGAGACCTCAATTGGTGTACAACTAGAGAAGCTAAACTTAAATAGCAAAATACCAAAATCCAAATGCTAGGTAACGAGAACAGAAAGCTTAAATATTCCCTTTGCCCTTATCTTTAGGGCTAACCTCCTGAACAACATCAGCAGTAGGGTAAGTGAAACGCAATGGAGCCACATCCACATTCTTTTGTGAGCGAGGATTCTTGTTCTTGCTCCCAAGTGGTCTTCCCACCTTCCAGGTGCGGTGAAAGTGAGCTTTGAATGTCGTAGGATCAACCGGCTTGCGGGTCAGAGGTTTTCCAATCAGGAAGGATTGGGAGGACCTGCGAACAAGACCACCACCAATCTTCCCTAGGTCAGGAGCACTGCCTCTTTCAGCCAGTGCAAGAGAAGCAGCGAAGCTTGCGGTGACAACATCAATGGAGGCCATTATTCTAGCTTTTAGACTTTCCTTCTATCACTCTCTTCTCGACTTCTCTCCACCCAGTGGCCTCCATTGATGCTGTCACCGCAATTAAATGGTGATGGGATCATATCACCAAGCTAGAACAATGGGTGGAATTGTTATCATCATCTATTTCTGAACTGGTGGAAAGTCTAAAAGCCTAAAAAATTTCACATCCATCCCTTCAAAGAGGAAGGTTAACGATGACAGTGAAGATGAGGAGGACACCATCGCAGAGAATATCGCTGAGGAAGCAGATAATTGCAAAAATCTCGTAAGTGCCTTAAAGATTGGTTTTAAGGTTGAAATTCTTCTCTTTTTTACTAAAAGAGGATCAAAGGATTTCACTTCTACCCCCATGGTGACTCAAACGTATGCCTTCGTACATAGGTAGTGGATGCTCTAACCACTGAGCTAACACCACATCGTCAATGTTGAAATTCTTGATTATAATGGTGCCATTGATGTTGAAAAACTAGATAATTGAATAGACACATTAGATACTTATTTCACTGTATCTAAGCATTCTAATGCGGAAAAGATTCAATTTGCAAGCTTGAAACTAGCTTGAAACTCTAAAGCCATGCTGTTACATGGTGGAGATCATATCGAAAATAGTACAACGTTTTAGAATTGACTTGGAGTCTCAAGAAGTTGCTAAGAATACAATTTTATCCTGTTGGTTATGAGGAAGAAAGATGGTACAGATAAAAACACTTTAATCAAAATTTCGGTCAATCGGTACAAGATTATAGTGTTGGATTCCATAACCAAGCTTTGGTATTTGATACGCTAAAAAGCAAGCGCGCAATTTAACCCTGAAAATATCATCGTTAGTATACGGTAAATAGGGATCGTTCAAATCCGGGGATTGAGGGTACACCTGTCAATGTAAGACAAATAAAGAATTAAAATAAAACACAGTATAATATTTACAAGAATATTTACAAGTGACAAAATTAAGGGGGGGTTTTAGACTTAGGGTTTTCGAAAATAAAAATAAAAAGAAAGAAAATATACAAACACAAGTACAAGAATGAAACATAAGAAACAAAGATCAAAACCAATTCCATAATCAATTCGATTCAACCCTACAATTGTTCTTCCAAGTCATGAGAAAGAAGTTGATCATGTGAAACAGTTAAAGCAAATGATTTCCCATATTTTACTTTCCTTTACTAATTAATCTAAGTGAAAGCACCTAGATCAATCCTATCGAACATGCAATCAAATTCTAGAAAGCTAGCTAATCAAAACATGTTCAACGCAATAAACAAGAGAAAGGTTATCAACTTAAGTGCACAACTTAGTATGAATAAGTTCATCTAATTGCAATCCTTTTCAATTAAATTCGACTCTTGTCCAAAGCCTTTACTACTTTTGATTCAAGTTCACAAAACTATTAGGTGAATCATAAACTTAAATCTAGCATCAATTATATGCAAACCCTAAAAGTTTCGAACCAATTAAGATAAACATATAAAAGATATTAATCAAGTAAATTTAATTGAACAATCTCACATAAGCAACTATAGAATCACAATCATAAGAATCGAAAATTTCATTCAATCATAAGAATTTGGCTTTAAACTTTGCCCTAATGTTATTGTTAACTAGAACAAATTCATACGAATTCAACCAAGGAAAACCGAAAGAGGTTACAAGGAAAATGGTTGAATTACACCGTGAATGGAGATGGTGATGAAGAACTTGAACGTTGAACTATTGAATCTTGGAAGCAAGCTTCAAAACTCACGGCTTCATGGTGGATTATGGAGGGATGCTCACGGCTTCTTCTTCCTTCTTCCTTCTTCCTTCCTTGCTTGAAAACGCGAGCTTGCAACTAGAGAATGGAGAGAGAGCTTTGACGTTTTCTTGGTGTGATTTTTCTGAAGGGAAGTGGAACCCCTAACGTCCAAGGAGGGAGGATATATATAGGGGACGGCAAGGTGCTCTCCAAGCTTCATGATTCTTCTATTATTTTCCCAAGGAATTTTCTGAAAATGCCACACACTTCGTCCAATCACAAATTGCCATGTAAGCCCTATTGTGTTGTTCAACCAATCAAAACTCTCCAAAATAAGTCTATATCCCTTTTAATATATTGCTGCCGAAAATACTAAGGATTTTATGATTTTCTTCATTATTTTCGGCCAAAATTCCTTTAGGGAATGTAGGGATGAACCTAGACTTGATTTTAGCATTTTCTTGTTGTCCACACTTCTTCTTTCCTTATAACTCTTCCTAATTCTTCTCCAATGCCATCTTCCATATATTCTCTTGATTTTCACATTATTCTCTCTCGCTTTTCACGGCAACAACACAATTATCCTCCAAGAATATCTCTTTGCCCTTAAAACTCTCCCTAGAAAATCTCCAAGGCATATCCTTCCTTGTGTGGCGTCAATCTCCTTGATTTTCCACGGCAAAATAAGGATTTACTCCTCCAAAAATATCTTCATCCAATCTTTAAGGCCATTAGGGATTTTATTTCCCAAACATTCCACTTTTTACGTCCACAAAACCTTAATTCCATTGGGCCTTCACCTTTTGCCGAAAATCCACAATAATCTAGAAGATTCTTGGGCCTCCATGTGTCATCTTTGATCCATATAGTCTCCTAGTCAACTTCCTCCAACGTCAACTTCCTTTATTTTTTTGCTCATGCTTCCTTGTTTGCTCAGGAGTCTTGCTGTGACAAAGTTTCCTTTTCTGGACAGGATTTCCTGGTTGGACCAGGAAAACTTCATTTCTTCATTTCAGCTCATTTATGCAGTCCTTGAGCTCCCTCCAACGTTCTCCAGCTTTTCTTTCCCTTTTGAGCTTATTTCAGCTGGTTTGCTCCAAGGACCTGAAAATAGAAACTATTACTAAAAATTGAAACTTTCTAAAAATAGTAACTTTCCTAAACAAGAAAGATTCATTTAAGGAAATAACTAAGTAAATATGAGGAAATAACAATTAAAACGTCGCATTAACATGCTCCTATCAGTATTGGATCTAGATATTGAGGATTATGATGTCTTCATGAAATATATTAGAGGTCTTGCCGATTGCATTCGGAAAGAACTGAAATTGTTCATCGTAGAATCTATTGAAGAAGCTACCATCAAGGCCCTCGCAATTGAGGCCAAATACAAAAGAATTGACAAGAAGGACGACAAACAAACAATTAATTGCCAGTAAATCTGATTGGAAGAGTAAAGACAATTGTTCCACATGAAAGACTTATTGTGATCACTGTCGTGCCAGTGGTCATGTCAGTGGTCACCATCTTTTGATTGGAAGAGTAAACTCAATGGACTTCCTTAGGGGATTGTCTTAAACCAGGTCTGGGAATGATTACTTATTCGTAGTAGTGGATCGTTTCAGCAAGATGGTGATTCTTATTTGGTGTAAGAAGACTGTAGCCGGAGAGGGAACTGTTAAGTTGTTTTCCCAACACGTTTGGAAATATTTTGGCCTCCCAATGTTAATTATATATGATAGAGATAGTCGATTTTTAGGGCACTTCTGGAGGTCTTTATGGGGAATGATGGATACCAGATTAAAACGAAGCACTTTTTTTCATTCACAGATTGATGGACAAACAGAGGTCATTAACCGAACTATGGTGCATTTGTTAAGGGGTTATAATTCCAAGCATCTAATAGGATGATGAATAACAGATTTGTTGGTCTTGAAAGTTATACGATCCTCAGTAATACTTAAACTCCTGCCTTAAACGCCTGTATACCTAGTCAGATGAGGATATCATGCTGGGAACTCTTTATCAGAGCGTGACATGTACAAATAAGGAAAAATACTCTCTAAGCCAGCCAATGACATAATGAATGGGAAAGAAGAGTTAGAACAGTCGAAACCTGTAGGATGAGTAGCTACCTTACCAAGACCGTGATAGACATAACCCAATTAATACTGTTGGTGCAAGAGACACCTTGATTCCCTCCCTATGCCATCAAAGAGGCCATATAAAACGTCTCAGGCCTTACCTTCCTACTATTGGAGGGGAGAACAGATCTGCTAAGCCATAATGCCAAGAACACAGCTAATTTTCCCCGTTCTGAAATCTTCAGCTCAAGCTTCGGAGATCTCAGTTTCGGAAGAACGAAATTTTTACAGTCACCATAGGCCCTGTAAATTATGTCCCCACGATAGAAATGATCATTCCACCATGACCAGTAAACATATTTGCTCTTTTAAGCATTAAACATATAGGTATAGATCCTCAAAATCGTTGCAACCGTGGAAGGATGATTCAACCCTCACTAGATCTTTGTTTAGAGAGACAGATTCTTCATATGCTTTACATGAAACTGGCAACCTCCCAATGTCATATAAATCATGCATGGTGAAAAGTGTTGGTCAAAGGCCCCCATAACTCACAAAATGCCCTCCACACATTGCAACAATACCGGCTTTGTATAGCGTTTTTTTCAAAGTCAGTTGAGGTAGTTTCTATCCATTCTAAAATGTCAAGCTCAAATACGGCCCGACCTCGAAAATAGAAGTCTTCACTCCAGTCTTTCTTATATGCCAACATTCTATGAAGGGCAGGGTAAAAATCTTCTCCAACTGGAAACTTGTAGTCACCTTCCTCATCATTGTTCGCCTTCATCAATGTGTGAGCATCAAACCGAGCACCGTAACAGCGAACATTCTTTAGACACCATCTTCAGCATGAGGATCAAATATATGGTGGTTGGAGTTTAATTTAGCAGTTGTAACCCATGTAGGCCGACCCTCAAGGGACAACTTGAGATTAATCAAGTTCAAAGATAGTGATCTTTCCCTGCCCTTCTTGGAGCCTACTCGGAGCAAGGAAATTCCAAAGCATTCATTACCTAAAACAAGAAACAATTGTCAGTAAGTCGAAAATGTCAACCTCGTACATGCAAAGTCCTTTCACGAATGAGGCTTGGGGGGAAACTGTTGAGATATAAAAAATATATTATATAAGACAATAAAAACAAATAAGTGTATTGTTGGTGCACAATTATATTTGTACGAGCTGATGTGAGACAAAAAAAAAAAGAATAAAAGAACGTCTCATGTGGAAGTGGACGCATCTAGCTACGTAATGGGAGCCGTATTATATCAGGATGGTAAACCAATTGCATATCATTCTGAGATGTTTAGTGGACCAGTTATGAACTATCCAACTTACGACTAGGAGCGTTATGCACTGCACCCAGTAGTAAAACACTGGAGGGCTTACTTGGAAAAAGAAGTCGTGGTTCATTCAGATCATAAGAATCTTCAGTATCTAACTACACAGTTTAAGTTACAGCAAGCTCGGGATATGAAATGGATGTCTTACCTACAATAATTCAATATTGTGATTAAGTACAATAAGGGAATGACTAATAAGTTGGAAGATATATTATCTCGACCCCCTACACTAGTAAGTTTTGCAGTACTGGTGAATGTGCAGATACAACCTATAGTTCCTTCAGAGTACACAAACAGATTTTAGCTTAGCTTATGGAAAGCTGCAACAAGGAAAGACTCATGAGTTTCAACTGAAGGATGGACTCTTCTTCTTCACAATCCTCCTCACGCTGCTATGCTCCGTTGACCGAGGATCAAATTTGGTAGAAAGGGTTGGATGTGTGGACACAAAGCATTGACAACCAAAAACCTTTAAATGAGAATAACTTGGTTACTTATGAAAAAGTTTTTCAAATGAGGTTTTTCCCTGAAGAATTGGAGTCGGTGTCCTATTGATCAAGTAAGCCGCAGTGAGTATGGTATCCCCCCAAAAATGTTTTGGTAGACTTGCTTGGAAAAGGAGAGCTCTAGCTACATTTAGCAAATGTCGATGTTTGCGCTCAGCCACACCATTTTGTTGTGGTGTGTTGACGCAACTGGTTTGGTGGACAATGCCTTTAGATGAATAAAATTGGGGAATCTTAAATTCTGAGCGATTATCACTCCTTACGACCTTAACACTTTTACCAAACTGATTCTCAGCCAAGTGAAAAAAATGAATGAGTAGAGGGCGGGCTTTCGATTTGTGTTTCATCAAATATACCTATGTGCTTCGTGAATGGTCATCAACAATGGTTAAAAAATACTGTGCACCAAAAAAAGATGGAACATGATAACCACCCCAAATGTCAATGTGAATTAAATCAAAACAAGATGCACTACGAGTAGTGCTTAATGGAAAAGGTTGTCTAGTGAGTTTGGCTAAAGGACAGATAAAGCAAGTGCTTGAATCACAAGCTTTATTTGCAAGGAATGGAAATAATGAAGATGCTTTATTTGAAGGGTGACCAAGCCGTTGATGCCACAAGTTGTACCGCATTGCATGTTCCTTTCTTTGATTGATTGAGGCAGTAGAGTCCCTCCTTCTCAGTTCCTGTCCCAATCATCTTCTCCGATCGTAGGTCCTGTATGACACAAATATGTCTGAGAAAGATAGTAATATAGATGAATCGAATGCTAGTTTGCTCACAGAAATCAAGTTAAGATAGAATAATGGGACGCAAAGAACATTATGAAGAACAAAATGGGGAGAGAAAACTACTGTGCCAATATGAGTAACATGTGCTGAGGTTCCATCAGGAGGCTTAACGCAATGGTTATGGACTGATTTTAGTGAGGTAAGCAAAATAGGGTTACAAACAATATGATCACTTGCACCACTAACCAATATCCATATTGTCTCTTTACTACTTTGTGCAAGATGAAATGCTTGACCTGAGAGTTCCTCATAATTTGAAATGTTACCAACTAGGTTGGCTGAGGCAAACTTTGTTTTGGTTAAAAGCTGACTGAGAACACTCTTCTCGAGAAAAAGGGAAATCAGTCAAAGCTTCCGTACTATTATTTTGAGAGGCTACATGATTTGCTTTCGATCGTGCTTGTCCACCTTCAGTAACATTCTTCCTCCTTCGGCAATAATCATAGGTATGTCCTTTCCCATTGCAATATGTGCATTTGAGATGAGCTCTGCAGTTCTTCGTGTTGTGATTATTCATGTTGCATTTTTCACAAAATTTGGCTTCTCCTTCTGTAGGGTTAAAATCACGGGTCACCTTATTTACTGAAAAAGCAGATGCTTCGGGTGGTGCCGTCGACTTTCCAATAGAGGCCTCTGCCTGCTTCTCATGGTGTAGAGCCATTGCATAGGCTTTGTTCAGGTTCGGAAGAGGGTCCATGCCTATTATATTGCTTCTGGTCTGTGCATAGCTATCATTAAGTCCCATCAGAAATTTCATGGTCTTTTGTGTTTCCATGAAGGCCTTAACCTCGGTATACCTCACAATTGCAAGGAGGGAACGCACAGAGGGCATCCTTCTCATCCCACAAGCTTTTGAGCTTCATGAAAAAGGATGTGACTGAGTTTGTACCTTGTTCACAGTCATGAATGGCATTCTCTATATGGAACAATGAAACTGTGTTAGTGTGAGAAAATCTCTCTTGCAGCTCTAGCCACATACCTCTTGCATCCTTACAATGGATGACACTGCCTGCGATATCTTTCGACATGGCTCCCAGCAACCAAGTTTTGACAAGAGTGTTACAGCGGTCCCATTGCTGTTGCTCATCAAGGTTGTGAGTCGGCCTTTTGAGGGTTCCATCTACAAAACCTTTCTTGTTCTTGATAGTAAGTGCCATGCTCATTGACTGCACCCACGTTGTGTAATTGTCTTTCATCAGCGGTTGTGAAACAAGGACAGCGCTTGCCATCAGCGGTTGCGAAACAAGGACAGCGCTTGGTTGATCCGAGTGATGGAGAAAAAGTGGATGATTGGAGTTCTCCCATGGTTCTGAGGTCTTGGAAGAGTTCAAGCCGTTGTTTTGTTCAAGAAGCTTCTGTTCTTCGTCACCAGCCATGAGGTATTTTGTTTATATGGATTTCTAGGTTCTCAAGAGCGAATGCTCTGATACCAAAAAGATAATGATGATATGAATGATTTCTGTATATTACATACAACATAGCAAAGCTGTACAACATATATATATGCAGTTTACATACAATCCGATCCACCATTCCAGGAGCTATTCTAGGATTAACTTTAATAGATTGTTCAATACCACTGATTACAAAATATCACCTAAGTCCTTCAATAGTACTTATAAATTAGCGATCACTAATCGTTACATCGATGAAGTGACGTGCGAGGTGGTTCTATTGGGCGTATGTCAAGTTATATTGGGTAGTCCATATTTATGGGATCATGATGCTATACACTATAGGAGGCTCCGCAAGTATCATTTGGTATAGGGTGGAAAGGAGTTCCGCATGAACGCTTGTAGGCCTCAATCTACAAAAAACTTGTTGACAGCTAATCAAGCAAAAAGATTGGTTAATTCTTGTGGATGGTTAGTTTTATTAATGATTCGACCACAAGATCAATATGTTGTTACTGTGACTATATCATCAATGACTTTGACGCCTTCACAATGTGCTGATATTGGAACATTGTAGAAAGATTTCAAGGATCTTTTTCAGGATGTGCAAGGATTGCCACCGCAAAGAGCTGTAGAACATGAAATTCAATTGGTTAGAGATTCACCTCTACCAAGCTTGGGTTTATATCGCACTTCTTTGAAGAAGAGTGAAGAGATCAAGAAGCAAATACAAGGACTTCTTGAACAAGGAGTTATCAAGCCCAGCTGCTCACCATGTGGTTTACTAGTGTTACTCGTGCCCAATAAAGATGGAGGGTGGCATATGTGCGTTGACTATAGAGCACTTTATAAGATTACTATCAAGAATCAGTATCTGTTATCGAGGATTGATGATCTTTTAGATCGATTGCATGGTGGTTGTTACTTCACCAAGCTTGATCTCAAATATGGTTACCACCAAGTATGCATCCATGAAGAAGACACTTGAAAAACTACTTTCAAGACAAAGCAGAGTTTGTTTGAGTGGTTGGTTATGCCATTCGGATTATGTAACAATCCAGCTACCTTTATGCAGTTAATGAATGAAGTACTCCGGCCTTTCAATGATGACTTTGTCATCGTTTATTTGGATGACGTCCTTATTTACAATGTTACACGGGAGGACCATCTTCGTCATATTGCTCAGGTTATGGAGGTTTTACAAGCTAGTCAGCTACGAATGAATGGTAAGAAATGTGAATTTGGGAAGTAACAACTTGTATACTTATTGGTGCAGGAGAGGTCAAAGTGGATCCAGAGAAAGTACAGGTTATCTCTCAATGACCCACACCCGATTCAGTGACCGAAGTTAGAAGCTGTATAGGTGCATGCCAATATTTGAGAAAATTTGTTTGACATTTATCTCAAATTGTTGCACCATTACATTCTCTTACAAAGACAATTCAAAATTTTGACGTCAAACAAACATTAATAATCTTTCAAGCAAGGTTCTAAAAATCGCTAGGCGGTGAGCAAGGGAGTAGCGCCCAGGGGCCTAGGCGGCGCCTACGCGGTTTTCTAATTTTTAATTTTTATAACATATATAATTATATAAATAAGATGTTAATCATATTATTATTGCATATATAATTAAACAATAAAATATATATTGTTGTAAATATTATTATCTATGTGGATGTCCATGTAATTACTCATTAGTTATGTACTTTGATGTAAACCATACCTCTATATAAAGGAGGCTAATGAGACTGAATGAAACACTTCTACTTCCTCCCAACTATTCTCTCTCCATCTTCTCTCTACTTTATAACACGTTATCAGCACGTTTAGGTTCGCCATCTTCTCACTATTCTCTCTCCATCTTCTCACTATTCTCTCTCCATCTTCTCTCTACTTTGACCTAAAATTTGGTTTAGGTTCGCCACCAACCAATGAAGATCTTCACTCCAAAGAAAGTGATAGATATTTGAACGCATCTTTTGCGCATGGTCATAATAAGACAGTCTTCCCGCCGTTAGGGGGAGGAAAGAGTACTGTCATTTGAATAACGGCGTGAATTTGTGTGGAATGTATCCACCAGGTCTAAAGTTTTAAGCTCCCAAAACAGGGAAGATTATACAAGCCCTATAATGCTCATACATGAGATTATAAGTAAAAAAGATCCACATTCGCTACATGACTCATCTATGAGAGATGATTGTCCTAGAAGTGACAATATATGCCCCAGAAGTGGCATGGGTACCCAATATCAATAAGCTTATTACAGCTAATGCATGCACATAAGAATGTGAGGGATCTATGATTAATGATCATCAATGATAATTTACAAATGGTAGCTACCAAAGAAAAATCATTAAGGGTTGTATTGATGCTATACCACGTTTCATTATAAATGTCGACAAAGTATATTAATGGCCAAATTGGAAAGAGGCAATTCCAATGAAATCGAATATTTGAAACGTGATGGAATTCTTGGACCTTTAACCCTACATGTAGAAAAGGGTATTTGTCAAAAGTGAAGATAAATCACTATGACACAATGTCTATTTATAGAGACATGAGATTATGATTATCTTCCCTTATACGAATGACAATTTTCTGTAAGTACAGTGTTACATATAGCTGTTATATTGACAAGAGATTTATGGCATGTTGTCATCGTATATTATGAAGATCTTAAAGACATATTGCTAAAAGCAAAATCTCAAAAGTAAAGTGTCATTATAAGCGTATTGCTTATCAAATCCTCAAGGGATTCAAATACATGGATGATTCAAATGCAAGTCCATGAAAGGTTGAAAGAGCCTGAAGCTCATTCATGGAATCAAAGAGTCTAAAGCTAGCCCATATGTACTCATTTCGTTCTAGTCAACGAGATCTAAATTGCCTTAATGAGTACTATGACGAGACTACTATCGAATTCAATTATGAACATAATGTTGCAACATATTCTAACTTTCGCAAAGTTATGAATTACTTAGAGCTCTTGAAGAGCTTGTATGAGACATATCAATACACAAAGATATTGATGTGTATGGCTAGGTATGCCATGATGATTTTTCAATGTTTTAAACTATACAAAGTTAAATGTGTCAATTTCTTTATATTGTTTAGCTATTACTTAGTGTATGAATTTGAGCATATGAGATTGTTTCTAACCTTATCATATCAGGTAAGGCTAATTGAAAATCGTCTAGCTTTGTTGGTATTGCTTAAACTTTGCAGGTATGAAAATTTGTGATGAGCCCCTATATGCAAAGCACACATGGTCTTACTTCGGTGATAGACACATCAAACTACTATACATGGTACATGTAGCTTATCGCATACATAAATGAGGCTTGCAACAATCAAGGGGAGATTCTCATCAGGGGGAGCATCCAGAAGCATGCTACCTAGGACATATGCGCGTTGTGCTCTTTTTGTCCTTCGACCAGGGTTGTTTTTGTCCCACTGGGTTTTTGTTACCTGGCAAGGTTTTTAACGAGGCAACAATAAGCGCGTCCAATACTATCATTCATTGATGGACATCCAAGGGGGAGTGTTGTAAATATTATTATCCATGTGGATGTCCATGTAATTACTCATTAGTTATGTACTTTGATGTAAACCATACCTCTATATAAAGGAGGCTAATGAGACTGAATGAAACACTTCTACTTCCTCCCAACTATTCTCTCTCCATCTTCTCTCTACTTTATAACATATATATATATATATAATGTTTGAATTGACGAAGGAGATCAGCCCATAATTTTTAGGGATCAGCCCATATATATATATAATGTATATATATATATACATATACATATATATACATATATATATATATATATATATATATATATATATAATGTTTGAATTGACGAAGGAGATCAGCCCATAATTTTTGCTTTTCTTTTTGTTTTTTGTTTTTTTTTTTCAATTGAAGATAATCATGATTGGATGTTTGAATTGACGAAGGAGATCAGCCCATAATTTTTGCTTTTCTTTTTGTTTTTTGTTTTTTTTTTTCAATTGAAGATAATCATGATTGGATGTGCTTAGCATTATCTTATAGTTAGTTATTATTTATTAAGATTGCAAGCTCCCAAGACGATCATATCCATTCAATATGATAAAGTTTTTAAACAAACGAAGAACTGTTCTCATCTTCTTCCTCCTTCTGCACTTCATCGCCGTCACAGCCATTTTTAAAGACAGATCTTTCCAACCTTGAAGCCTGCAAAAAATTGAGGTGCACAGCTACCCACCCTCGCTCTCCCTTAAATCTGCCCTTGGCGGTGGGTGCTGGAGACAAAGGAAGAGGAAAGAAAAACAAAGATGGTAGAAGGAATGGGTCGCTGTGAAGACAGCCTAGGCATGCCCAGAGCCGCCTAGGACCGCTCAGACCGCCCAGACCAGCCTAAGACCCGCCTAACATCCTCACCGCCTAGTTCCACCGATTTCCAAGAAATCGAGTCGGTGCTCTACCTCCCAGCGCCTAGGCGGGCGCCTAGACTGATTTTTAGAACACTGCTTTCAAGTTGTTGAAACGAAAGATTACCAAGGCCCCAGTGTTAGTATTGCCAAATCTACAGAAAGCATTTGAAGTGGAAGCAGACGCATCTAACTACACAATGAGAGCCATATTATTTCAGGATGGCAAACCAGTTGCATACCATTCTGTGATGTTTAGCGGACCAGTTCCAAACTATCCAACTTAATTACAACAAGGAGCTTTATGTACTGCATCAAGCAGTAAAACATTAGAGAGCTTACTTGTTGGGGAAAGAATCATGGTTCATTCAGATCATAAGCCTCTTTAGTATCTAACTACACAGTCTAAGTTATAACAAGCTCGACATATAAAATGGATGTCTTGCCTACAACAATTCAATATTGTGATTAAGTACAAGAAATGAAATGACTAATAAGTTGGCAGATATGTTATCTCGACGTCCTACACAAGTAAATTCCGCATTATTGGTGGCTATGCAGATCCAACCTATAGTTCCTTCAAAGTATGCAAAAGGGTATGAGACAGATTCAGATTTTAGCTTAGCTTCTGGAAAGCTGCAACAAGGAAAGACTAGTGAGTTTCAACTGAAGGATAGACTAATGTACAAATGAGCACGATTATACATCTCAGAAGACAACGGTAGATTGTAGTGGAGTCAAGAAGTTCATACTTCCAAAGTAGTAGGACATTTTGAGGTAGAGAAGACTTTATTGAATCTTCGTCGTTATGTCTATTGGCCGAAGATGCATCTCGATGTTTCAAGATACATTTGAGGTTGTGTTTTGTGCAACACATTGAAACCTTCTAATAGGAACTTAGGACTGTATCTTCCACTACTAGTACCTAGCTGACCTTAGGAGAGCATTTTGATGGATTTTCTTGGTGGATTACCTAAGACCAAGTCGGGATTAGACTACTTATTTGTTGTAGTAGATCGATTCAGCAAAATGGTGATCCTCATTCCATGTAAGAAGACTATCACAGGAGAAGGAGCAGATAAGTTGTTTTTCCATCATGTTTGGAAATTTTTGGCCTCCCAACATTGATTACATCTGATACAGATAGTCGATTTTTAGGGCAGTTCTGGAGGTCTTTATGGAAATGATGGATACCAGGTTAAAACGAAGCACTGCTTTTCGTCCACATTCTGATGGACAAATAGAGGTCGTTAACCAGACTATGGTGCATTTATTAAGGGGTTATAATTCCATTCATCCAAAAACTTGGGATGAAAGTCTCCCTTACTTGCAATTTGCTTTTCATCGAACAATTCATGGTTCAACACTGAAATATCCTTTTGAAGTTTGTTTGGGCTACTTACCTCTAAGTCCCTTTGATTTGGCATTCACTACAAGTGGCTGGAAAGAAAGAAGAAGAATATTTTCGAGCTCAGAAATTTCTCGAACGAGTTAGTAAGATTTACCAGGAGGTCCAGGCACAATTGCAACGGTCATAGCCGAGATATAAAGCTCGTCATGACAAGCATCGTGTGCCATGTACCTTTAAAGAAGCGACTTAGTATGGTTACACCTTGGAAAAGAACGGTTAACTGGAGAATGAAAGAAGCTCAAACCTATCCGTTATGGACCATTCAAGATCAGCGAACAAATTAATGATAATGCCTTTAACCTTGAACTGCCACCATACATGCACATGTACTCAGTTATTAATGCTTGAAGTTGTTCCAACCATCTGTCTTGAATTGTTCATTGAAAAGTAAAATAGGAACAAAAAGCCCGCTGCAAAGCTCGGCACATTGGGTGTCCAAATTAAATTAGCAGACGCTCTACTAAAATAGAGTGTCCACAAAAAAAAAATGTCTATTTGACGGGTTCAAAAAATTAGGTATCCGTTGAATAATAAAAAAAAAAGGTACAAAACTGAAAAACCCTCTTCAAGGGTATGTAGGCAATCTTGCGACCCACTAGATGCAACCACAAGCCCAAACAGAATTCCTAACTCCACCAGTCAAATTCATCCAATCCGAATCCCTGAACTCACCAGTCAAATTCACCAGAACACCAGGAAAAGTCAATTGATTTATAAAATTACCTTAGACACAAATCCAAAATAAATTGAATCTCTAGTCCACTCAAACCAAATTCGACCAAATATTATTCATATTCCAAAAGCAATGCCCTCTAGTGGGTCATCCACTTATTAGAACCGTTGAACTGCGAGTGGCTTGATCCATCTCCAAGGGTACATAGACAACCCATTTAAATAACCGGGAGCAGCCTCAAAAATAAATAAACACACACATCCCTACAATTGATTCATTCATATTTGGAATGAAAGAGTGTTTCCCTATAATAGGGGATTGTAATTAGGTGATACATTCTGTCTTGAATGGATAGAACCTCAAATAATTAAAGCTCTAATCTTTTTATGGACATGAGTGAAATTATGTTGGGTGACATTTTCACTCACTCTATGCAGATTTTTACTCAACACAAACAATTGAAAGCAATTTCATAGCTTCATTGTTTTTCTTTCTCTAATCTTTCATAAGAGCATCTCCAACAGAGTAGCTAAATTTAATTTTTAGCTATATTTAACTATTTTTGAAGCAAAATTCAACTCCAACAGACTAGCTATAGCTTAGCTATATTTAACTTTAGCTAAATTGGCTAGCTATATTTAGCTAGAGAATCCTACATAGCTAAAGCAAAAGTTATATTTCTCTCTCCTCTTTTGTCCACATGTCAGTTTACGATTCGATGAAACATAATATATCACTTACAAATAGCTATCATTGATGGAGCAACATTGTTAAATCAATAGCTATATTTCACAAGTTTAGCTAAATTTAACTAAAAAATAAATTCTATTGTTGGAGATGCTCTAAGTTCCTTCTCATCTTAAGAAGTCAACTGCCAAAGAGAAGTAATGACTCTTTAAACCTACTAAAAGTTCTATCTCCTAGAAATTTTGGATCAAGGGAACTTAAAGCAACTCCAACAACTTCCCCATATTTAAATTTTCCTCTATTATAGGGAAAAATAAGCATTTTTTGCTCCAACAGATTCCCTATACCTATTCCTATTTTAGGGATAGTGATGAAAGAGAAAATAAAATTTCCTAAATTTACAGCAATTTTTAAAATTTTAGGGAAGAATTTAGGAAAGGGTAGAGAATCTGTAATGTAAAGAATCTGTTAGAGTTGGAGCGGAAAAATTATGAAGATTTTGATTCTTGCTTCTCTATAATTTAGAAATTATAGAGAAGCTGTTAGAGTTGCTCTTAATTAGATGGATAATTCTGCTTTTTGAACAATTTGTGCCCTTTTGTATTAATTTTCTCATTTGAACGTTTTGATTGCAGGTTGAACCAATATTGTAGGAATTTTAATTTGTGACATCGTAGAAGTAGGGCTGAGCACGGTCCGGGTCCAACTAAAATTTTGCTGGGCCCGGGCTCGGCCCGTTTTGTCACCAACAGGGACCGGCCCGTTTCATTTCGGGCAGGGCTTTGGGTCACGATTCGGGCCCAAATCCCGTTTTGTCACCAACAGGGACTGGCCCGTTTCATTTCGGGCCGGGCTTCTGGGCTTTCGGACCCAAATACCTGTTTTCTGCAATTCAAATACGAAGTCCAAACTCTTCAATCAAGAACACCAAGAACATGACTTCACAGTATTGAATGTGAATCAAAATGTTAACAGAATCAGAATTCTTACGGTATCAAAACAATTCAAAATTTTTCACAATACACCAAGAACATAAATTTACTTCAATCAGATTTCTTCACAAAGTAACAGAATCAAATAGAAAATTTTAAGGACTTCATAGCAACAGTTTAATCTGAAGATCCAAATCCCAATCTTTATTCCTTTGTGGGTAATCTTGATCATGATCGGCAGATTTATCCTCTTGAACCTGGTTAGATACTCCTGAGAGATTCAAAGCTCAAGAATACCAGTTATATCTATGGGCTGGTCAAACTTACAGGTCATGATAGCAAAGTCATGCAGAATTCGACAAAGTCCCCCTCAAAAACCTTTTTTTTTCTTTTCCCCTCAAACTACACCAAGATTCCAAATCAAAAACCCAATATCCACTAGAATTTCGGCACCGAATTGAAAAACAGTGATCTTGAGCTTCAGATCTCATCAATAGGTGCGAAATCAATGGATGATGAAGTGGTAGCACAAATCGATGGATAATTGAAGCCCTTAGCAGTTAGCACAGATCGATGGATAATGAAGGCACCACCTAGCCTTCTCCGTGCTGAGCGTATACCACGATCATGTTGTTATTTTGGAGTTGAGAATCGAAGTGAATTGCCGGAAGTCCAATTTGGCGGAGGAGAGGGAAAAAGATGGAGGCGGCTGAAATTTAGGGCTGATCGTGAAGAATGATAATCGGAGTGGGTTTGGCGATTTGGAGTTGAAGAAAAGGTTTCGGTGAGGTCGACCCTATGATAAAGGTTTTTAGCCTTATCATATGACCAATAAGATAGGAACACATGTCTCTTTTAAGTAATACGGGCCTGGCGGGCTTTTATGTTTATGAAATTCAAGGCCCGGGCCCGAACTGTTTTCTGAATACCAAGGCCCGGCCTGAACCGTTTTGACAAAAAAAAAAAAAAAAAAAATTGGGCCCGGACTGTACCGGTCGGGCCTTTACAAGCCAGTCCGGGTTTCCGGGCTTTCGGGCTAAAACACCCAGCCCTACGTAGAAGTTAAGAAACCAGAAGGGATGAGTGAGGTAGGCACAGGATAAATTTCCCTCCATTTTTTTTTTCTGTAGCAGGTGTCTTCATTATTACCTTTGAATTTTACAATTGCAATTTGGTGGGTAAAGTTTTTGTTTCACATTAGGAAAATTTCTCGAGGCTTTTATTCTTCTGCCTCTGCTAATGGTGTCTACTATGTGCAGGATGATTTTTTGCCAGTATCAAGAGTTCATGGAAAATTTTGAAAAGACTCATATGCGTAAAATGATTCTAATTCAGGCTATTCATGAAAATATTGTTATAGATTCACTTTCTGTTAGGCACACACCTCTTCATTTCAGCTGTTATAATATTTCACAATATGATGGGATGCAGGGTCTTCCTTCAATTTTGACTTGCTATATAATTTTTATGGTCAGTGTGATATTTATTAAGACTAAATATTCGTTACTCATATTTTTGCATGAAAAACAGTTTAGTCCAAAATTTTAAAATTAAACAGTTTAGTCCTTATTCTTTCTAATTCTCACACAACAGGTCTTAAAATGACTATTATACCCCTCACTTTTTATTTTTTATTTTTTATTTTTTCTGCCTCTCTCTCTCTCTCTCTCTCTCTCTCTCTCTCTATATATATATATATATATACACACACACACACACACACACACATATACACACACACACACACAAAAAGTGAGGGGTATAATAGTCATTTTAGGACCTGTTGTGTGAGAATTAGAAAGAATAAGGACTAAACTGTTTAATTAAAAAAATTTGGACTAAACTGTTTTTCATTCAAAAGTATGAGGAGTAACGAGTATTTAATCCTATTTATTACTATTTTGTGAGTTCGATGTATATATTCTACCTTTATTTCTGGTCTTAAGATATCCAGGTTAAGTGAGAATTGATTTTTAGTTTCTTCTAAATGAAATAGGCAAAGTGTATCGTCGTTGTGGCTAAGACAATTGAAGCAGTGGTAGCAATCAACTATATCATTGAAGGATATTTGCATGGCAGTATTCCTTTTGATGAAAAACATGCTCGCAACTTCTGTAGTATTCTTTGGCCCAAAGGTTTAGGCCGAACTAATGTAATACGTAAAGGGCAGGATAGAGTGAAATTATTGTCTTATGCATGCCTTTTATAAATTGAACATTGAGTGAACTTTAATTCTTTTTCTTTCTTTCAAAGTCATGATGCTCTTGAATGTGCATAAAGGTAGTCTGTCCTTTTCTTTTGCAAGGATTACTTAGCATGTAATGGCAGTGATGAGTTATAAATCAGTGATTGTGGAGACTAGCTTAGCATGTTGTGATTAGAACTGATCAAACAGTAGTGGGATATTAGCTTGTCATTAATAGCTCTGGGTTGGATTTTGTATTTTCCAATGAGTCAATAGACTATGGGCCTGTGTTATTCAAGTTTCTGTTCCTTGCTTGAATTATGTAATAGAGACTTAAAGATTGTTTCTTCACATAGGCTTGTATTGCATATGCTGGTGATCTTCATTAATCTTCATTCTTTTCATTTCATTGCTTGGCTGAGACAATTTAATTTGATTTGCTTGTTTGCATAATTTGATATAGCTAGCACGTTCCATCTGTATTCTCTTGTTTATCAATTATTGGTTGGCTAACCATTGGCTGCAGTATGAACTGTAAGACTAAAATGGACTTTATCATTAGTTTAATTACATCGAGTCATCAACAACTTACCAATTTACGCAGAATAAGTAATTGGAGAATTTTGAGACTTTAATTCTATATATTTTATTTATGGTGTATCCACGTAAATTATGGAGAAATCTAATATGAATTGGTTATTAAGTTAACCTAAAAAGATATGCAATTATAATAGAGATTTGGACTTGAATTGTTTCCTTTATGGGAGGTTACAGAATATCCAATTCTCTATATAAAGCTTGGGTCCCTACACTCTCTCATATGCTCTCGGTAATACAGTCTCTTGCCCCATACAAGAATACCAAATCTTGAGATGCAGTGCAGAAGACTTAGGCTCGGATTGAGTGGCCATTCAGTTCAAAGGTTCATGATCCATTTCTAATTTATTTCTTGTTCTTACTTTTATACAATTGTATCTGTATTCCTTGTGAAGTGATCTAATGGCTTTTAAGTTTAAGATTACATGAACTTCTACTGGATTAATTTGCTTTAGTAATGACCTACATGCTTGATTGACTATACTGATGACTATTTTAGCTTAGAAGGAACAAAAACAAAGGGTAATGAAAAATGGTTAGAAGTATTTATTTTCTTCATCTAAGCAAAAATGAAGGGAACATGGGAATGGAGCTCGATGTCTGATTTTAATAATGGATGGCATTTAGTAAGGGAGAGAGTATGTATGAAATCAGTAGCATATGGGGGCTTGAATTATGAAAAAGTGCTTATTGTTCTTCAAGTTTTGGATACTTTCCTTTGCTCATTAATTTTTTTTTCTTTTCTAAATTTGATTGATTTTTTTTTTCTTCTTTCATATGTGATTAGCATAAGGATCGGGTGGTTCTGTTCAAACCTCCCGATTTGCTATTCAAACCTCCCATCTTAA
Organism: Rosa rugosa; assembly: GCF_958449725.1. Classification (NCBI taxonomy): domain Eukaryota; kingdom Viridiplantae; phylum Streptophyta; class Magnoliopsida; order Rosales; family Rosaceae; genus Rosa; species Rosa rugosa. The sequence continues at coordinate 31,939,915 of NC_084820.1, forward strand.
TTTTTTCCATCAAACTTCCTACGTTATCCTTACACTTTATACTTACACCTCCAACAATTAAGGTTCAATTCCACCACTAAGCTACAATTTTCATTTTGTTTAAATGCTGCTTTGAAAAAAATTGTTTCCTTCTTCTAAATTTCGGGTTCTTCTCATTGTTCCCGGCCTAAGCTCTATCACTTCATTCACTGGCGGGCCCAGCATAAGACAACTGGGGGCTGACGCGCCCACTGGCTTTTTGTTCACAGTGTTATTCAGTGATGATGTATAATCTAGCAAACAAAGTTTTGGTCTAAATATAGCATATATGTGGGGCCCCACAACCAATCATTTTCAACTTAAATTAAAGAGATGTGTCATGTACCCACTAAGCCCAATGCTTTAATAAGATATAATATTAATTGATAAAATAAGTCTCAAAGATGTGGCAACCAAAAAGATCTTTTCTTTGAACAGAGAGCTTTTAAATAATAAAAGAAATAAAAAGACGACTGATATCGATTATGAGTATATCTCTCTAAGCGTGTGTTCTCTCTCTACACGCATCCAAACCCTAAGAGTGATTACGGCGGCCGCCGGCTACTTTTCCTGTGATCTCCTCACCTCCATGGCGTCCATTGAGGATGTCACTGCCTCCTTTGCGGCATCTCTTGCTTTAGCCAGCAATGAAGTTATCGATCTGTCTCGTCGAACTGGGGGTGCACAACGCCGTCCTCGACAATCCTACCTACTGGCCAAACCCTTGGCAAAGCAATCTGCTGCCTTCAACGACATCAGGCGATTCTTCAGACGAGTATGGGTGCTCGATAAAGGATTTAAGATCCAAGAGAGAGAGCAGAACCATTTTGTGCTAGCTTTTGACCTCCAACGTGATCGAAACAAGGTGTTGGTGGTGGTCTATGGCGCTTTAACCATGCCCCGATTGTGATGAATGAATATGATGGCATGTCGCCGATCAGTTCGGTGAAGATGAACTATTTATTCTTCTCGGTGAGGATCTCCAACATCCCACCTGCGTTTGAGGACCTAGACATGATCCAAGCTATTGCTTCTGTGGCGGGAAAGTTCTTAGAGATGGATGACAAACTTTTCGACACTGTGGGTAAAGTTAGGGTTCGAGTTGGTCATGAATTGTCCAAACCCTTCTTTATGCAGAAAACGCTCCGCCTTGCTCCGGGGATAGAAGCGGATATATCCTTCTTCTTCGAAAACTTGGTAGGTATGTGCAACTCCTGCCATTTTCTGATGCATGATGGGAATCAGTGTCCAGTTAGTGAGGTGGATACTATACATACTGGTGTCCGAGCCAATGTTGATAAGAGAGTGGAGATCACTGCTCCATCGTTGAGTTTTAATGCAGGTACATTCATGGATGGCATGTTTTGATTCTAGGGGGTGCAAACACCGATCCTTCCACCAGTCAACAGGGCTCTTTTTAGTCATGACACTCCTGGCCGTAAACCTATCATACTGAGGGAGAAGTTGCTTAAAAAAAAACAGATAATTCACTGGCCTTAGTCCCAGTCTCGGATCCTCATGATAATGCTGGGATTGAACCTATTGTGCCGGTTCTCATTGAAGATGATAAAGATACGGGGCAGTCTGATGAGAAGTTGGAGAGTGACGCAGATGTTCCTGCCAAGGTGGAGCCAAGAATTGAGAAGAGGGTATGCCTTCCCACCTCTGAGGCCTCTCCCAAAAAGCTGAAGATTTTGCTCCCGAACTTGTTCAAACAAGTGGATATGCATGATGCTCCAACAAAGTAGTTGAAGACCCCATGTTTCCTGACTAAGTTTTCAGCAAGGTCTCTAGGACTCCTGGAAGCCCCGGGCAGCATTCTGGTGCCAAAGGAGCCGATCGTGGCAGTTACTACGGAGCCAACAAAGAAGAGAGGAAGACCACTTGGATCAAAAAATAAAAATCCACCCAAATCAAAGAAGATTGCTGCTGCACAAGCAACTTGTTTTGAGTACCTTACTAAGCCTCCTAGCCCTAGTAAGAAGGGCAAGGAGAAAATTTAAGTTTTTTTGTTTTGTGACTTAGCCTATTTACTATACCTTTGCGTAGTTTATAGGCTCACTTGGAATAAGTGAGCATTGATCTGTAGTAGTGAGTGGTGCTAGCATATCGCTCGTCTTACTTGCCTATGAGCAGTGACTGATATGTATCCGTGCCGTTCTGCCTTTAGTGAATGAAAGCCCTATTATTATTGATTAAAATAATAATAATAATAATAAAAGAAATATGAACATTTAATAAAAGAATAAACATAAAAGCTTGACCTATATTCCTATAGAGATTATTGATGACGTGAAGAAAGCTCCCAAATTCCCTAAATAAACACAACATGCAGTCTTATACACAATTTATTCAATACTGTAGATCTTTCTCTGTATAAGAGTTCATTTTAATTACTCTTTCTTTTAGCTTCTTTTGTAGATTTTCACAAATAACAAAAATTTATCTTTCAATTATGTGATAGCTGTTCAAGTAAATCCAGAATATGTGTCTGGCACAAACTCGAGGTTACTTGCTCTAGTTGAAATAGAGTTTATATTAGAGATATTCTCAGAGAATCTTAGGAGATATCCAATCAATGTACGATTATGTTTCCATGTACAACTCTATCTCTATGCTTGTAATCCTCTATATAAAGAGGCCCTTATTATCAATGAAAACACAATTCAATTCTCCAAATTCAGCTTTCCTTAAACAATAGCAAAGTTTTTAATTTTATTAGCTATTACACTTCAAGTTCGCCCCCACACATAAATAAATTTTTGGGTCCACCATTGACTTCATTTCAAAGCCCAAAACAGATAATAGAGAGAAATGTAGCATAAATGGTTCTGCTTCATCTCCCTCTTCACTCACTTGTTAAAACCCACCATGCTATACATGATCCACGTCCATATTGAACACCAACTTCATCTTCACCCCATTATTATCTTTGAACATGAGCCAACTACGGATTACGTGGTACAGAATAACTTCCCCTAATTTTTTTTCCCAACTTCCACCTAAGGATAAGCCATCTTGTTTTTACTCCCAATTTCAATCTCACTGCAAGTTGTCAACAACTGCATATACAGTCACAATCATCCTTTGCTGTTAACAAAGACATAATTCAATTTCTGGATATTTGCCTCATTCATCAGGGCTTTAACTTTGTGGTCCAAACCATTTTCCAATTCCAACCCCTACCGATGCCTATCTGGGAAACTTCATACACTTTGGTTATGGGAATATAAGGCTTCTATTTTTAGTCTAGTAACTAGAATTCCAAGTGAAGCAAGACACGAAACCAATGGTTTTACAAGAAACCAAAATGTATCTACAGTGCCAGCGAGCTAAAAAAGAAGGGTGAAGAGGAAAAAAGACTTCTAAGCTTTTTGGTTAATAGTTTTATGTTAGTGTGTGAATTTTTGGATGTTTAACCTTGAGGGATGTAGCTAACTATGGCAATCTGGATGGGACAATTGACTAAACGATACTATATAAATCGCAGCCACATAAGGGTATATAGTGAGTGGCTGTGCTAGGAAATATTGATCAGTGGCGGGCCAGAACTTGATTTCAGGTGGGTCATTTTGAAATGAGTAGTTGCCCTATTTTGAAAAAAGGGCAAAATAGGATTTTAAATTTCTACAAAAAATGAAGGGTGTGTATTTAACAAATGGGGATTTGTTAAATACACACCCTTCATTTTTTGTAGAAATTTAAAATCCTATTTTGCCCTTTTTTCAAAAAAAAAAAAAAAAGACTGTTGGGGATTTGTTAAATACACACCCTTCATTTTTTGTAGAAATTTAAAATCCTATTTTGCCATTTTTTCAAAAAAAAAAAAAAAAGACTGTTGGCAAGGAGTGCTGTGAGGAGGAGCCTCATCGAGATTGCATCTATCTTGCTAGTCTAACATGCCTTACATGAGTAAAAAGCGAGGGGCAAGAAATGGTAGGGTGGTTGCAGCTTTGAACTTCCTTCTTTTCCAGTCACAATTCTTTAATCTAAATTCTATATATGAAATTATTGAAGATTTCTAGAAGATAATAACTCCATGTTCTTCATGTTGTTACAGCTCTTTGCTTCCACACGACCATTCATGGGAACATTGTAAACCAGACCAGTCGGTGGTGTATATCGTACTTCCACTCCAACGTGTGAAATGCTTCTGCAAGCCATCTTTTATATATAATCATGATCAGACATCTCTATGTATTTATGTAATTGAGGAAGCAGTGCACGTACGAGCTAATTAATGGAGTATATTAACAAAGACCTGGACAGTCCATGGATAGTAAGTACTCCAGTCCTGATTGGCTGAGCATGTCCTGTAGGGTCGGTGAACATAATACTAAAGTACCCAGCCTATGCTTAGATAAAAATACAAAATAAAAATAAATATGAATCATGCAAGGGCGAAGAGAGAGGGCGGGGCTGCAGTTGGGAAGAGAGAAATAGAATGAACAGACAAAAGAGTAACAGAGGAGGAAGGATTGTGAGAAAAGTGTAAAAAAAATTATGGATGTGTATTAAGAAAAGAACAATTCTTAGGTTTACTCCTAGGGTGAATGAACATATTCACCATCTCTTGCGATTAACGCATAATAACTTTATAATTTTTTAATACAACCATTCATTTAAGAGCAACTCCAACAACTTCCCCATAGTTTAATTTTTCTCTATTTTAGGGAAAAATGAGTCTATTTTGCTCCAACAGATTCCCTATAATTATCCCTATTTTAGAGAAAGTGAGGAAAGAGAAAATCAACACTACTAGAAATTTCCCCATTAGCACCTCTTTGTGTGCCACTAAAAATCTTCAGTGTCACAAATGAATAGTTTCACACTGTTATAAAACATCAGTGGGTTTTTTTTTTCCTCTCACTGATTATCAGTGGGTAATATGAACAGTACACGTAACATATTATTATTTTAATGACAATAGTGACCCTAACATATTTTTATTCCAAATATCATCAGTGTCAAAAACCGAAGAGGCTTTAACGTCGTCGTTTTGGCTATAAGTCAGGAACCCTAACGAGTAACGCGATATAAATAGTTTCTGATAGCCTCACTTTTCCCTTCGTTCGTCAGTTCCTCTTTCTCTCTCTTCCGCCTCTCTTCCTCCATCACACTCTCACACAGGCACATCGCACATAGATCGAACTCCGATATGACCAGATCAGACACCGATCAAGACACCAAATGGTTCTATATGGAAGTCGTCATCACCGGCGCTATCAACAAGTGATGGGTTCGTCAACACCGTCTTCTGGATCCAGACCATTCTCGGCCGAAGCTTAGGTCAGGTACAGGGCCGACGAGATCGGAAGAGTTCGGCATCCCCGATGAATATCTTCGGTCAAAGGTACTCTCTTTTTCTATTTATCAAATTATTTAAACTGTATATTTATCAAATATCTTCGGCTCTAAAGTTCCTTGGAATTTTTCTTTGGATGTCGGTCTTTTACTTGTGCTTGATCTGTATATTTGTGTTGTTAAGATGTTATTTAATTTCCTCTCTTGTTAAATTAAAATCTTTTAGGATGTTATTAAGATGTTTTAAGTGCCGGGTTCGAGGTAATTTAGATGAGCTAAAGCTTGATATGATTATCCATGAAGTTCTTGGTTCAAAAAAGGTTTTGGTATGGGTATTTCTGGGTTTGAACTCAGTGGATCTTCAATCTAGAGTTGGGATTTTTTATGTATGGGTATTTTTGGGTATGTTTTTCTTGGTTTATAATTAAGTTCTTATCTGTTTGCAGATCTTAAGATAATCGAACAGGTATTGAAGGCTGTCAACGTTCTGAATAGCAAGTGGAGGGTACTGTGTTGTTCATATTCACAAACAATTCAATGTTTATTTTTAAAATGTGGTAAAACACTGAAAATTTGACTTGTCGTTTTGCAGAAGCCAGATGAGTTGGTTTACATTGCTACCTATGATATTCTTTTCAGCCAGGTAATCTCTTTTTATTCAATTGCTACTAGGCTTGATTGTTGGAATCATGATTAGCTTTTCTTGTGTAGTTTTTCAGAATTCATGGAAGTTCATAATGTCTCATTTTTACCATGAAGCTTAAAATTTTAGTATATGAGCTGATAAGTATATTTCATTCTGATGCCAATTTATGTTGCAGAGATATCAAAACCTCAGTGTAATACTCTGAAAATTGATGACAATATGGCCTTTATTGGTTACAGAAACAATACAAGGTACTTCTAAACTTCTATTATTGAAAGACTTGCTGGAATGTTTTCGATGTTTTAGAGTACAAGAAGTAATGTTTTTGGCGGAGAGGCCATAAGCAAGAAGCTTTTGACACTACTACAATTATCCCCATTAGCACCCCTTTTTTAGTCCCAATTAATTTTAGTCAAATCCCTCTTCACCTTCCAAACTATCATCTTCTGAGATAATTAGATATGTACTGCACTTTGGAACTCTAACTTCTAACCTACTAAAGACCTTTTAGCAGATCAGTCTCTGTTTCTATGTGTTCTATGAACTTTTGTCTGTGATGTGTTGGATTGGTTTAGTTACCATTTTTATCACTGCTCTGTTTTGTCTAATGAATTGGGTTGATTATAAAACTGCTTGAAATTGTATTTCCTTGTAAGTGATAGTTTTTCTAGAGCATATATAGCTAACAACCATGTTTCCGATGTTTAGGAAAATGTGAAGACAAAAATTGTATTTAGGCCAAATGTTTCTATGGCGTTGTTCTTTCAATACAACACTGCTTTGGGGGCCACCTTACCAGGTTTTGGTAGATACCAACTTTTATCAATTTCTCTATCCAGAATAAGGTGAGTGTTTAGTGCTTATTGCTTCATGTATAAGCTACAGCTTGTTCAAGTTTTCTGTATTGGATAATATAATTGTTTTTGTTCACTTTCTGCAGTTGGAAAATGTGAAGAGAATTACAGACTGCCCCCATATGCAAAATGTGAGTCTCAAAGTTATTCACTTGTATTAATGTTTAGTGTTTCTTAGGAATTGGGTTCGAATGTTCAGTTTTATATATAACAAGAATGATTCACAGAAATTGGTTAACTTATGATAGTGACCAAAAGTTTTGATAGTTAATGCACGGTAATGTTCCATTTCTCTTGTTTATTTTTCTCTAATAGTTTATCTGTCTTTTAAATATACAGGTACTCCTGGTATCACAGATTATGTAATGGCAGAGCTTGAAAAGTTGGGTCAGAAATATCGTGTGGCTCTGAGGTATTTTCCTATGTTTTCTACAAATTGTTTTCATGACCAAAAGGGTTCAAAATTGGAAGTGTGTATGCAGATATGCACTGCTATCCCTCTTCAGTTTTTTATACCTCTTTTTTCTATAGTTATGTTTATTCGAATACTAAATTTCTGTAATATATGAGTGATATATTATATCCTTGTATGCTACATGTTCAGAACCAAAGAGACCTCTAGCTTTACTGTAATGTTTTTTATATGTTGAGATGTTGGTCTGTGTAATTGTCAAAATAAGAACTAACTACCTGATATATGTTGGTCTCTGTAATTGTCAAAATAAGAACCAACTACCTGATATAATGTGCTTATGTGCAGGTTGTCCGTATCAAAGGAGCTGCAGCTATGGGATGAAGAGTCTTGATGTTTGTATTTTGATGGGTGCATCTGTAAATTCCTAGTTAGTATATTTATTGTATGATACATTTTAAAATATAGTACAGGGTACAATACAAGAATGTAGAGGTGCCAATTGGCACCTTATTTTTTTTAATCCAACCTCATAAATTTGCCACTGATATCAGTGGCATTCCAAAGCCACTAATATCAGTGTGAATTTAGATTCTGACTTTGCATTGGATGAAGTTATGTCACTGTTGTTTTATCAGTGTGTATTGTCCCAATAGCACCTGCAATAGAGGGGACTGATTCTTCATTAGTGGTTGCATAGTGGCTAATGAGATTACCCACTCTTATCAGTGTGTATTGGGACAAAGGGGACTAATTCAGATCAGTGTGGAATGGGGAAATTTCTAGTAGTGCAAATTCCCTATATTTACAGCAATCTCTAAAATTTAAGGAATAATATGGAGATTTTAGAGATTGTTCTAAAATAGAGAATCTGTTGGAGTTGGAGAAGAAAAAGATGCTAAAGCTTTGACTTTTGCTTCCCTATTATACAGAAATTATAGGGAAGCTGTTGGAGTTGCTCTTATATAATGTAATACAAAGATTAGCTCTGTAAAAAATCAATCAAATTGAAGACCTTTTAGTTATTCATTTCTATGAAATACATGGACGGTTCATCATAGTAATAATAAGTGTTGTTAGAACCATCCATTTGTTTGATTCAATTACATAATTAAACGAATTCCGATTCGATTGATTTTTTACAGAGATGATCTTTAAAGGATAATTTAAGATATAGACCGTTGAATTATAAATTTATTAAGAAAAAATATGTTAATCGACAACGGGGGTGAATATGCTCGTTCACCCTAGGGGTGAACCTAAAAATTGTCCTTAAGAAAATAGGTGTGTGTATATATAATTTCTCTTTTGAAATTGGAAAAAAATAATTTGAAACTCAAATTATATCCCAAATTTTAATAAAAATATAATTTACTAATTTAAGATAGTTTGAATTACATCAATGTAGCCTGAATATGACTCTAGCCAAATACAGCATTCATGAGTCCAAGATATTACATCGATCAGTTGCATGTAAAGTAACACTTGGCTAAGTAGCGTGCAACCATGCATGGTTGGGCTTACTAGACAATTGGATAAGTAGTGAAGTAATCTTTAATTTCAAGAACCAATTTGCAATTATCAGAGGTAGGGCTAGGTTCGGTCCGGTACCGAAGCTTACGGGCCGATACCATGTACCGTATCAATTTATACTGGTATGCAAAAAATCATACCACTACCGGCCACAAAATCTGGTATATCGAGACGTCGGTATACCGATTTAATTGGTCGGTTCAGTATGGTTGGGCTTGTAACCGAGTTTGACATTGGGCCGCAAACCAGTCACCAGTACATCACCGATCCCTTCTTCTTCTTCTGTTTTCTCCTTTTGACAACTCTTCGACCCGCACGGTTATGGGTCTCTTCAGTCTCCATACCACACACAGTGATGGAAGAGTGTTGTGGTGAAGGAAGAAGCAACCTCAGATTTGCAACCTCAGCTAAAATCAAACAAAAGTTTCAAACTTCATTCATCTATAAAGCATGATTCTCCAAATTTCTAACAAAACCTCATCTGGGTGTTCACCAAATTTCACAACTAACAAAACCCAAGACGCAAAGAAATGAACGACCAAAACTTTACACAACACCAACTAAACCCAAAACCAGATTTTTCCTCCCAGTAAAGAAAATCAACATAAGCAAGAAAAGAAACTTGAAGTAAAAGAGAGATCCATGGCCGAGTTTGAATCAGATTCTGGGAAGACAGCAGAGTCTAAGAGAAACAGTTTATAGGTTGCTATTTTTCAAGAAGAAGAAGATAAGAAACAGAAGAGATGAAAAAGAAGAAGGAGGAAAAAAAGAGAGAGGAGACGGGGAAAGAAAGAAGAAAGAAGACAGAAGAAAGAGAAAAGAATAAAAAACTAAAAAGAAGAAGACCAGAAGAGAGACAGCAAAAGATAAAAAAAAGAAGAAAGAAGAAAGAGAAGAGAGAAGAAGTGTCCAGAAAGAAGAGAAGAATAAAATTTTAAAAAAATATGAGTATTATACATGAGTTCGGTATGGTACGGTATACCGTGTATATATGAAAATTAAAACCATTACCGTACCGTGTATGTGGAGTCGGTACGGTTGTACCGTACCAAGACTTCGGTTACCGACAGTGTCGGTTACGAACTTCTTTGGTTCGGCTCGGATTCGGTTGGTTGGTTTGTCTCTGTTGGTTTAATAAATGACAGTCAACCTCCACATGCTTTGTTCTATCATGCTGAACTGGATTATGTGCAATCTCAATGGCAGTTGTATTATCACAATGCAAATCCATAGGCCTTTTAAGTTTGTAACCCAGGTCTTTCAGGACATTACAGATCCATAACATTTCACAGACTCTATGTGCCATACCTCGAAATTCAGCTTCTGCACTTGATCTGGCAACGACTTTCTGCTTTTTGCTACGCCAAGTAACAAGGTTCCCTCCAACAAAAGTAAAGTACCTAGATGTAGAATGTCTGTCAGTTTTATCGCCAGCCCAATCTGCATCTGTATATCCAACAACTTCTAATTCATCTTTTTTCTCAAATAGTAACCCTTTACCTGGTGCCATCTTCAAGTACCTCAAAATACGAAAGACTGCATCCATATGCTCTTCACTAGGACAATGCATAAACTGGCTAACAACACTCACAACATAAGCAATATCTGGTCTAGTATGTGAAAGATAAATCAACCTTCCTACAAGACGTTGATACCTCCCTTTATCAGTTGGAACTTGATAAGGATAAATAGCAAGTCTGTGATTCATCTCAATGGGTGTCTCCATTGGTCTGCAGTCCAGCATCCCTATTTCAGCAAGTAAATCAAGGACATACTTCCTTTGTGAAAGCAAAATCTCATTCTTAGACCTTGCAACTTCAATACCCAGAAAATACTTCAGTTGTCCCAGATCCTTCATTTCAAACTCCTTTGACAGATACTTTTGCAATTCATTCATCTCTTTCGGATCATCCCCTGTAACAATCATGTCATCAACATACACAAATAAGAGCTGTAATTTTACCATCCTTGCGTTTGATAAACAAGGTATGGTCATAATTGCTCTATCTGTATCCAAAGGCTTTCATGGACTTTGAAAATCTTCCAAACCAAGCTCTTGGAGACTGCTTCAGGCCATACAAAGACTTCTTCAATTTACACACCTTGCCAACGTCACTTGGGTAATTCTTAACACCTGGGGGCAATCCATGTACACTTTATTCTCCAAATTCCCATTAAGAAACGCATTCTTCACATCAAACTGGTGCAAGGGCCAATCTTTGTTTGCTGCAAGTGAGATTAGAATCCGGACAGTATTAATCTTTGCCACAAGTGCAAAAGTCTCCTCATAATCAATCCCATAGCGTTGTGTATATCCTTTGGCAACCAACCTCGCCTTATATCTATTAATAGTTCCGTCTGCATTAAGCTTCACAGTAAATACCCAACGACACCCTACAGTCTTCTTTCCAACCGGCATAGGTACTAGCTCCCATGTTGCATTCTTTTGAACAGCTTCCAATTCTTCATTCATCGCCTTTGTCCATTTCGGATCCGTCAATGCATCCTGCACGTTACTAGGAATAGATACAATAGATAATTGATCAACAACAAGTGCATGTGACCCAGAAATCCTATGGTTAGACATAAAATTAGCTATAGGGTATTTAGTTTTGGCTTTGATATCTGGTTCATATTGTTTCTTAGGAATTCCCTTGGTAACCCTTTGTGATTTCCTAGGTTCGACACTTTCTAACCCAGAAGACTCATTAAAGTTTAGGGGTACTTGAGGTGGATCATTCTGACCGTGATCTTTAGTTGGTGATGCAGAAGGGGGAATATCTTGTGTGTGAGCTTCAGATACGTCTTGATTTTGATTCAAACTATCCAGAAAAGTTGTCTCTTCTGTCTCGGAACTCACAACGCTCTGTTCGGCAGTTGCATTTTCTGTCTCGGAATTCATAACGCTCTGTTCGGCAGTTGCATTTTCTGTTTCGGAATTCACAACACTCTGTTCGGCAGTTGCATTTTCTGTTTCGGAATTCACAATGCTCTGTTCGGCAACTGCATTTTCTGTTTCAGAATTTCTACCTTCAAATCGTTCCTCCAAATTTTCCAAGTCTTCAAAGGCATCAAAATCAATAATAGAACGAGGATTCCCTTCACAACCTCTCTCCCCCTGAAGGGAAGACTGAGAAGCTCCCCCCCTGAGTAATAAGGCTCGGATTCACGAAAAGCAACATTAAGAGAGACATGTATAGTGCCAGTAAGAGGATCATAACATTGATAACCCTTCTGGAAGTCAGCATAACCAACAAATATACACTTACGGGCACGGGGATCAAGCTTGCTGCGTTGAGGCTTGGGAATATGAACATAAGCTGTGCACCCAAACACCCGGGGCTCCAAATTAGGCATAGAAGGGATGGTCAAAAGTGTATGAAGCTTATGATGAGGATTTTGAAACTCAATCACCTATGAAGGAGTATGGTTGATAAGATATGCTGCTGATTTCACTGCTTCTCCCCAATAAGACTGAGGTACATTCATGCCAAACAAGAAAGCACGAACAACTTCCATCAACTGCCTGTTCTTCCGTTCTGCTAAACCATTCTGTTGAGGAGTATAAGAATTGGAGGTTTGATGACGAATTCCATGTGATCGACAAAACTCAATCATAGGGCCATTCACAAACTCTCCACTATTGTCAGACTGAAACACTCTGATGGATTGTTGATACTGAGTTGCCACCATTTTGTGAAATTCGGTAAACATTCCAAATACATCATTCTTATTCTTTAGTAATGACACCCATGTCATGCGAGTGCAATCATCAATAAACGTTACAAAATACCGAACTCCAGAAAGAGAAGGAATTTTCGTAGGACCCCAGACATCAGAGTGAATCTTCATAAAAGGAACAAGACTTTTATTAAGACTTGGTGAATATGAAATATGGTGACTCTTGGCCAGTTCACAAATGTCACAATGGAAATCCAAATCACTAACAACTGAAAACAAATGAGGTTGCAGCTTCTTAAGATAACTAAAGGATAGATGACCTAAACAGCGATGCCATAACCATACAGCTTCATTCGCATTCTCTACACCGTTGATTTGATTAGCTTGTCCCAAAAGATGCTTATGTTTCTTTCCAGTCTCTGTCAGATCCAGATAGTATAATTTCCCCCTTCTAACACCATAACCAAGAATTCGTCGATTCAGAATGTCCTGAAACACACAGAAAGACGAATAGAAGGTCACAATACATGCAATAGCTAAAATAATTTGACCAACAGACAAGAGATTATAAGCTAGTGATGGAACAACTAAGACAGATTCAAGGGTTAAGGTATCAGATAAAGCAATATAACCTTCTCCGGTGACCAGAGTTGGAGTACCATCAGCAGTAGAGACAATATCTTGAGGGGAACGTCTAAGGTTTTTCACAAGACTTGGGTCATTGGTCATATGGTCAGATGCACCTGTATCGATTATCCATGTACTATTAAAAGTAACCTTACCCTTCATACCTGACTGCGCTACATTAGCGGAGGCATTGTCTAGGTAAACTTCCTCTGTAGTAGCAACAGTGGCCTTGCCCAGATTCTTTCGCGGTTTCTTGGTGAAGTCCCACCAATCAGGGTAACCCATCACTTCATAGCACCGATCCTTGCTATGGCCTAATTCCCCGCAGATAATGCACCTTTTGTTTGCATATGGATTTGGTTTACCTAGAGGACGGCGTGGAGAAGGTCCTGAGAAGCCTGGAGGAGGACCCTGTTTGCGTTGAGCCATAACAGAAAATTCGGTAGTTTCCGAATGCCCCATAGCCTGTTTCTCTGATTGCACCATTGAGGAATTCAGGATTTTCGTAGGATTGGATTTTCTAGGGTTTCAAGATGGATATGAATGTTTTGGAAAAAAAGTTGTTTTTTTTTTCTTTTTCCGAAAAAAGGTAGGGTGATGGTGGTTTAAAATTCAGGATGATTTGATTTCAATGGTGGTGGTACGCAACGGTTTGTGGTGTTCTTTGGGATTCAGGATTCAAAGGATGCAGCGCAAGTTCAAAGGATTGAACCTGCTTTGATACCAAGCAGAAAAGAATACTTTAATTTAGGGTTATTTCGATGATCATATTCATCCCACAATGGAGGTATATATACAAGTACAAAGGAGTAGTTTAACTCTAATAGGAAACAATCTTTCCATAATTACAGGATTTTCTATAATTACAAGATATCCTAATTAAATAAGAATCGTAATTACATACGGATTTACCGCGATTCTACATAGTTGGCAATGGTTGAGGCCCATCTAAGAAGTTAATTCCGTTCCATCTTGAACGGCATAAAGATCCATAGACTTGGAGGAAACTAAGCCGAACATAGATTCAAGACCAAAAAAAAAGCCGAACATAGATGAGCAAGAGACTTTAAAACCTGACCCATTTAATCTACTCGCATTTCTTTCAAATTTTATTTTGTTTTTCTAATTTTTATTGTAATTCCAAATTATTATAATATTTATTGAATATTAAAATTAATATAAGATTTTAAGGATATTCATATCTCATTCTAATAATAGTATAGATTCTAAGGTTGGACGAGGGCTGGCTGAGGGCCGGGCTATAAATGAATTTCACCGGCCCGAGTCCGAATTGAAACTTTTACAAGCAGACCCATTTGCTGTGTTGTAAATTATAAGTTTGGTCCCAAGGACCAAAAAGGCGAATTAAGCATTTCAGTTTAATGCTTCCAACTTTCTCAGAAATTTTTTAGAAACTGAAGTTGTAGCTCTATTCTCACCCGTCATTGATCAATTATCCAAAGTTCTAAACACAAAGTTTTGATTCTCTAGGTGGCGAGAGGCTGAAAGATTAAGGGAGAGTTGGTGTTGAAATTTGAAAACTGGAGAATGAATACATAAACTAGAGACTGTGTTGAGAGGGATCGAGAGAATAAGAGAAAGTCTAGTTTTTCAAAGCGATTGAGGGATTGAGAGTTCGGGGTGAGAGATTGAGGAATATGAATTGTAATTGGAGAGGAGTGATTGGGTTCATGATGAATGATGAAAAACTTGGAGAGGTGTCTACCATTTCACCACTAATGCATTTGAAAGTGAATAAATATGATATCTATCCATTGCGAAACATATTACATTTAACAAGACTTGAGTGTTAGAGTATTTCTATCAGGGTGGTGCTATTCTCATACCTATTTCTCTATTCACACACTCTATTTTTTCATTACTTTCATATTGTTCAAGTAAATCCAGAATATGTGTCTGACCCAAACTCTAGGTTACTTGACCTAGTTGTAATAGGGTTTTGAATTAGAGATATTGTCGGAGATATTCATAGATATCCGATTAATTGTACGATTATCTTTCTTTGTATAACTCTGATTCTATGTCTTGTAATCCTCTATATTAAGAGGCCCCTATTATCAATGAAAGCACGACTCAATTCTCTCCCAATTTCAGTTTTCCTTAAACATGTTATCAGCACGAAACTCTAACCCTAAAACCCTAAATTCGTAGCCTTCAAACCCTAGCCACCACCGCCGCATATATTGAAGCCCTCAATCCCAGGATTCCAGAACCGGCAGCGGAACCACCAGAATCGGCCGGAAAATCACCGAATCGGCCACCGGAAGTATCGAACCAACCTTCCAAGAAGAAAAATAAAAAAGGATCCCTGCACCGGTTCACCACATTCCGGACCTCTGATTGCTACCAAATTTTGCCACCAGCAGCGTCTCGATCCTAGGATCCAGGAACAAGAAACAGAACTCCAAAAACCAGCAGAAGAAAGAAAGAAAAAAAAAGGGAAAAGAAGGCAGCCTAGAAGCCCAGAGGCCCACTGCCACGTCATCACTAGACCCCACTGCCACGTCAGCTCCGGGTACTTTTCTAGCGAGATTTTTCCTGTGACTTTTTCCGACCAAATTCCGGCTATTTTTCTGGCAATTTTCTACACTTTTCAAGGTATGTTTTAAAGGTTCCTTTAGTTCCCGTTTTTGAAGTTTTAATTGTTTTTCTCTTCTTTTTCTCGGGGACTTGCAAACTCCCTTCTTCTACCCCCATTTCTTCTTCATAGGGGAGACCAAATTAAGTCGAACTGTGGGGGTTCGTGCTCACTCCAAGCTTAGAGCTTGTAGAGTTCTCCAAACTTAGAGTTTGTTGAGATAAAACGATTGACCACAAACATCATTGTTTCGATCTAATCCAACCCCTCTTGGAATCAAATTTCTTGGAAGCGACTACGATAAGAAATTCCTAATTTCTTGGAAGCGATTACGCTCAGAAATTTTATATGTTTTCGTGCTATCTTTTTTTCCGCTCCGAAACTAACCCTTTTTCTTGTTCTCTTTCAGGATGAGTAACCTGAACAAATTGGACTTTGCTCCATTGGGAACAACTGGCTCTGGATATCATAGGTGGGTTCGTAATGTCCGCCAGCATCTCAAGGCCGATGAAATCTTGGATACGATTCTCGAGCCTAGCCAGGATGTGCTAACTGTTGAGCAAGTTCAAGCTTTGGAAGCAAATAGAGTAGCCTTAGAGGCAAATATGGCGAAAGCCATCATCCTAATGACTCGTCATATGGATGATTCGCTCCAGTATGAGTGTATGAATAAAGAAGACCCCAGAAGGCTGTAGGTCTCACTCGAAGAAAGATTTGGCAACGTCTGTGACTCCCTGCTTCCTGATCTAGAAGTGAGATGGCATAGCCTCCACTTCTGTGATTTCAAGTCAGTTCTTGGCTACAACTCGGAAGCACTTCGCATTAAATCCTTAATGGAATTTTGTGGTAAAGAGATCACAGATGCGATGTTGATTGAGAAGACTCTCTCTCCCTTCCCCGTCTCTGCATTGATGGTTACTAAGAACTATCGAATCGATGTTACTGCAGGACAGATCACAAGGTTTCATGAGCTCATTAAAGCTATGAATGTCGCTGAAAAGCATGACAACATCCTTGTGAAGAACTATAATTCGAGATCCGTGGAAACAGAGTATATTTCGGAATCCAATTATAGTCGCGCCCCTAAGAGAGGGCGCTAAGAGCGAAACCCTAATCTTAGGGATACTTCTGGGCGTTCTGGTCCATATAATCGCTCTACTTGGGAAGGTAACCACAAAAATAGGTGAACACGGAACCGAAGAGGTCAACGTGGAAAGAGAGAGGGGGGCAACGTCTCTGGCCATGTTGGAGGAGCCACCAACACTAAGAGCCATCTAAATGATGCTTTCAAAGCGCCTCAATCAATGGAGTCTGAGCAAAGAGATGTATGTTCTCGATGTGGAGCATCCGATCATTGGGCACACATTTGTAGAGCTCGTGAAGAAATTGTCACCGCCTACAAAGCATACTGTGAAGCAAGAGAAGCTCACTATGTGGAACAAGAAGATGATCTAGAGTGAAGGGTTGAAGACTACAAATATGGCTGGGATTAATAGATAGCCAATTTTGTTTAAATCTTTATTTTCCAAGAGATGTAATAGGCAATTGCCATATACTTTGTAGTAAATGCCATTGATTTAGTTTTTCTTCACATAGGCTCATCCAAAATGAGTATGATGTCTAGGAAGGTTTTGAGATAAGTGGTACGTAAGCGAGCTTTGCTCCACCGACATCTCTCTACTCACCTGGTCATATTTATTTTGGAATTACCGATAGAAGTCAAACGACTACCTTTGTTTCGCATTAGCTAGCATTTGGATTAGATTCTCCTAATGGTTAAGAGACAATGATGTACTCCGTTGGCTTATGAATAAAATTTCGAGTTCTTTTATGACCCCATTTTAATTCTGAGCATATTACTTTGTGACTATGATGGTTGGGTCATCAGTATTAATTCAAGGACATGGAATAGCCCAAGTTCCCCTTGCCAAATGGCACCTTGATTACTGTCACAGAAACTCTCTACGCTACTAGGGCAAATCGCACCTATGAATAGCCAACGGATTCCATGCAAAAATGCATGTAGAGAACGGAAATGAGTTTCTTTGTAATACCTCTAATGATTGCAAACAAAAACGCATCTTAGAGAAGTTTATGTGTCTCTCTAGTGGACTCTATGTCACTATTCGAGCTATTAAATCTAATAAAGTTATGAGAGAAGATCTCTTGGATTTAGACACATATTGGCTTTGTCACGACAGGATAGGTCATCCTAGTCATGATATGATGATCCGTCTACTAAAGACTTCACATGGACATCATTTCTTTCGAGCAAAATAAAGCATGAATCGACAGTTAATTCCGGGACTAAGTGTGACCGCCGTTGCTGCCGTCCACCACCAGCCTAGGGCTAGCATAGTCCTTATCCATGACGCCATGGATAGCGTACATCATGGTGATGACGCCCCAGGTTATATAGCAATCACCAACTTTGCTTCAAATGACGTTTCAAACGCTCAGGCCCAACCAAAATCCTCATTGATTACTTCTAAAGCCTCTCGCTCGTTTTACAAAGCCCGTTCCTTAGGGAAACTAGGACTGAGACCGTCCTATGGAAAGGATATGAAAATACTCATTTTTGTTCTTACATAGAATCCATGGGGATTCTATGGACTGATTCAACCAACTTGCGGACGTTTAGATATCTCATGATGTTGGTTGACACGCAAACACGCTAGTCACATGTTGTGCCATTGTCCACTTGTAATGCTGCTTATGCTACACTCCTAGCACATATCATATGACAACGGGCTCACTCCCCGAATCATCCTATTCAGTCAACTGGATTTGACTATGCTAGTGAGTTTACATTGAAGACTTTCGATGGTTATTGCATTGGGACTGATGTTGGACATCATATTCCCATGAGCACACCCAAATGGTCTCACGGAAATGACTACGATGGTAGTCCAGACATTGGTAATGTGCACCAATCTCCTAATATCCGCTTGGGGTAATGCAATATCGCATGCAGCTATGCTAATTCGTCTAGGACCCACCGCCACTCAATCTACCTCTGCATTACAGCTAGTGACTGGGTACAAGTATCGTACTTACGCATATTTGAGTATGCCATTTATGTGCAAATTGCGCCGCCACAGCGCACTATGATGGGTCCTTACAAACGAATGGGCAACTACGTTGGATTTGAGATTTCAACAATCGTCCGCCACTTCATGCCCTTGCTAGGCGATCTCCTTACCGCTAGATTTGCGGATGTCACTTTGATGAGACAGTCTTCCCGTCGTTAGGGGGAGATAAGAACACAGATGTTCAGCAGGAACGACGAGAATTGTCGTGGTCTGTCCCAACTATGTCTCATCTCGATCCCTACTAAAGTGACGAGATCACATATATCTGCTGCAAGCATGCCTGCAAGGATGGACGTCCTTACGAGAGGACGTAGCGCCACCCTACACGGAGGTAGGCATGGTGCCAACGCCAAAGAAAGTGGCACTCTGGCGTTACAAGCCATGACCCCAGCTAGGATGCATGAGAGGCCCGTGGGTTCGAAAGATACTTTGGCACAACCCAATCCTTGGATCATCGACACTCAAAATTTGTCTCATGAGTATATTCCGGATTATGGTTATCATTGGGGGACGCCTCAACGTCAGAACCTATTCCTGAGAATATAGAGCTCTATGAAACTTACAGTAGTATACATGAGACGTGGGATAGAAACTGCATCATAATTGATGATGTAGTCACGCATTTCGTTGCGCATGAGTTTGTTGAGTCCGATGATATTGAACCACCATTCGTTGATGAATGAATGCCAACGTAGAGAAATTTGGCCCAAATGGAAAGATGCGATCCAGGTTAAGTTGGATTCTCTAACGAAGAGGAATGTTTTTGAGCTAGTGACGCCAACACCTCCTGACATAAAACCTATTGACTAATGGGTTTTCGTTAGAAAGCGTGATGAGAAAAAGAGATGGCAATCTCGCCTTCTGGCGCAAGGCTTCTCACAAAACGCCCTGGAATCGACTACGATGAAACATATTCTCTCGTAGTGGATGTCATTACACTCCACTACCCTGTCAGTTTGGTAGTTTCCGAATAACTGAACATGCAGCTTACAAATGTGGTCACTGCGTATCGCTATGGGGATCTAGATATGGAATGTGCATGAAGATTCATGGTGAACTTCATTTACCCAAGTCAAGTGGCTCTAGACCTGACAACGTGTTTACAATAAGGTTGAAATGCTCACTAAAGTGA
This sequence comes from Rosa rugosa, assembly GCF_958449725.1. Taxonomy (NCBI): domain Eukaryota; kingdom Viridiplantae; phylum Streptophyta; class Magnoliopsida; order Rosales; family Rosaceae; genus Rosa; species Rosa rugosa. Next base: position 31,959,813 of record NC_084820.1, read on the forward strand.
CTACTTGATTGGGAAGGGATATGCCCGTGCGTTTTCATAACAAGTTCTGGATTCTATCGCGGTTCATGTTGGACATGATCTTCATGAGAAGCCCTTAAAGAGTTAAGGGAAACCGCTGAACACTTGAAATCCGAGTTTGAGATGAAGGATTTTGGGAGAACACGATTATGTCTCGGTTTGAAACATGAGCATCGTGTTGATAGATGCTTAGGCATTTTGACAAGGTCAAGCCTTCAAGCACCCCCATGATCGTCCGTAGTCTTGATCCTCAAAAGGATCCTCTTCATCCGAAGGATGATGGCGAAGATGTGCTAGGGGCGGAAGTGCCCTACATGAGTACAATAGGCGTATTATTGTACTTAGCTCAATGCACAAGACCGGACATCTCATTTTTGCAATGAACTTGTAAGCTAGATATAGCTTTGCGCCAACGCGACACCATTGGATTGGTGTAAAAGATATATTTTGGTACTTGAGATGTACGATTGATATGGGCTTGTTCTATCCCTACAGAGAGACGATGGATTCAGACTCATCATATGTCATGAATGCCACCAATAGTGGTTTGCGTTCCCTCTCCTCATCCCATAACATTAGTGTTTTGGAAGGTTTTGCTGATGCTGGGTATCTCTCTGATCCACACAAAGGTCATTCCCAAACTGGTTAAGTGTTCACCATAGGTAAGACCGCGATATCTTGGAAGTCTACAGAATGGACCCTAATCGCTATATCTTCGAACAATGCAAAGATTATTGCTCCTCACAATGTGGTTCGTGAATGTAGATGGATTGGATTCATAATTACGCATGTTCGAACAATTGTGGTTTGAAGTCTACCACAGATGAGCCTACGAGCATTTAGGATAATGCTACTTGTTTTGAACAAATGAAGCTAGGCTACATCAAAAGCGACAATACCAAGCATAATCAGCAACAACAGACTCTCCTCAAGATCAAAGTGAACTAGGTTCGACCTGAGGATAGTGTGGCATACTTGCTCTCTAAGTCATTGTCTAAATTTCACTTTCGAGAAACGTGTTGGTAGCATCGTTTGCGAAAGTTATCCGAACTCCCATGACTGCAGACATCAGGGGGAGATGCAGACATCAGGGGGAGATGTCTACATGTATGGTCTCGAAACGTGAAGGGTGTGTTGTGCTCTTTTCCCCCTTCGACCGAGGTTATTTTTGTCCCACAGAGTTTTTGTTACTCGACAAGGGTTTTAATGAGGAAACGAGAGGAGCACCACGTTTGGGAGACACAAGGGGGAGTGTTCAAGTAAATCCAGAATATGTGTCAACTAGGTTACTTGACCTAGTTGTAATAGGGTTTTGAATTAGAGATATTCTCGGAGATACTCATAGATATCCGATTAATTGTACGATTATCTTTCCTTGTATAACTCTGATTCTATGTCTTGTAATCCTCTATATAAAAAGGTCCCTATTATCAATGAAAGCACGACTCAATTCTCTCCCAATTTCAGTTTTCCTTAAACACACACACACACACACACACACACACATATATATATATATATATATATTACAAATTACCCTAACTACCCTCCTTTGTAATTTTTTTTTAAATCTATTTGGAAAATCAATCATGAATTAAACATCATTATATAATAAATCATTTTTTCTTGTGAATGTATTGCTGATTAAAAAAAAAACTGATGGGCAGGACGAAGTGCAATTTGTCAAAAGTTCTGCAATTAGTGTGGCAAAGTTTAGGGCTCAGATGAAAAATTACGATGTAATTGAATTTAGAGATTTAGGTATGTCATGAATGCTATACAAAACTGAAGAAAGGTATAAACATATCACCAAAATTAAAGGAGATCCAAGACCTCTCACATCTGATTAAGCAACGTTGATTCAAGATGCCATTCTCAATGACATAAAGCATTATGTCGGTTGATGATATGACTAAAATAAAAATGAAATCAAAGCGTCAACAATTTCAAAGTTATCAATCAACTCAAGTCAAAACCATGATTAGCAAGCAAGCCATACCAAAATCAAACTAAGACGAACATAACGCATAAATTTAGAGCTCCTAGTCCACCAAATCGCTGAGAAATTGATATTTTTAGCGGAGAGCGATGAATTGAAATACACTAAATAATTCCAGTTAGAATCTTATCAGGAATGATTGATTCAAAGAGGCTCGAATGATCACTAAACTCATATTTTTTCTTGCATGTCTTCATTTGCAAATCAAATGTAAAATTTTATCCAAAGATGGGTCTAAAGTTGCTTGTTCAGCCATAATTAAAATTCAAAGCATCTTGTTAGAGAGATAAAATGATTATGCTAGAGAAGTTTTTGATGAAAAAGAAAAGAGAAAATCGCAAAGAGTTTTGAAGTTCTCTAGATTTGCAGGAAATAAGGATTTAGAATTTGGGGATGATTGACTTTCCAAATAGAAAAAAGAAAAAGAAACAAAATTGTAATGGGGGTTAGCTAGGGTAATTTGTAAAAAAAAAAAAAATTAAAGTAATAGATAAATAGAGGGGGTGTGTAAATAGAAAAAATGGGTGTGCGAATAGCACTACCCTTTCTATTAATCAGTCATGTTAGAATGAACAATCAAATCTATTCTAAAAAAAAAAAAAATTGAACAATCAAATTGATTTCTTAACCACCTGGTGTGGTAAAGTTGGTCGAGCTGCCTAGTGTGGAACCTTCATGTCTAGAGTTCGAGTCCTAACTCCCACCAGTTTGTGGCCAGCAAGTTTGAGGGGCCTTCGAGTTCGTGCGCTTGCGGCGGGAGATTAGTCTGGGTTTGCTGGGATCCTCTCGTGGACCTCGGTCCGAATACTGACCGGATAGGTGTGTTACTAACTCGCTAACGTAATCGATGTGGCTTGCTAACTCACTCCCAATAAAAAAAAAAAAATTAATTTCTTGATTCAATAGAAGCCAAAAAAAGGTGAAGTAAATAGGATTTGGATCCTCTCCTTGGCTAATTTTAGCCTTGATTATCCTTGACTTCTAATCTCATCCTTCCCTTTAAAATTCGACGGTCATTAGTCAACCACCTTAGCAGGTAGCAGCTGAGAAGCCAGAGGATCATGAGAAGCCTTGCGCCATAAATGATCAGCTGCTACCTTCTGAGAAAAAAAGATGGCAATCTCGCCTTATGGCGCAAGGCTTTGAGATGCAGACACAATCGAAGAAGCCATAGGGTCTTTGCCATGAATCTGAGATGGGTTTTGAAGATTCATGGATCGAGTCCATGGATAGCCATAAACTCGATCTGCTTTGCTAAAGGTTGAGACTGTGATTTGTGAGATGACGGAATAGAAGAAAAGATAACCATCGTTAGTGAATATTTCATTTATTAAGTTTATGTGCTGAGGTGGATGACTAGTGGTCATCGAATTTTAAATGGAATGATAAGATTATAAGTCAAGAATAATTAAGGCTGAAATTAGTCAAGGAGAGAATCCGGATCCATATCTATCTACTGCGATACATGTAATATTTGACGAGAATTATAGTTTGTCCGTTCGGGGACATCCGATAAAATTGGAACGATACAGAGAAGATTAACATGGCCCTGCGCAAAAATCGAGAAATGATTCAAAAAATTTTGATGTAAGAGAAAGAAAAAAATGTAATATTTGACGAGACTTGAGTGTTAGAGTATTTCTATTAATCAATCATGTTAGAAAGAACAATCAAACCTATTCTCAGAAAAAATAAAAAATGAACAATCAAATTGATTTCTTGATTAATAAGATCTCATCCAAAATAATGAGAGCTATGAAAAAAAAACAAGTACTATTACACCTATCCGCAGTCCTAATCCGAAATGAAATGTAAGAGCATCTCCCATGGTAGGCTAAAAGCCAAATGGTTTTAGCCTACCAAAAACAGAATATTCCCTCTTATATGCTTTTTTAGCCTACCAACAAAAAACAGTGCTGCCACCGTAGGCCAAATTCTGTAGGCCAAAATCAAATATCATCACATCTAACGGCTATAATTTAATTTGATAATGACAAAAAAACGGCTATTTTTCTAATCAATGATATAATGATAGTTGTAAATAACGGTAATAAACGGCTATAATTTGAAAATGACAAAAAAAAATCAATATATTTCACATTCTAGTACTCTTTTTCCCAGCTCAGAATATATTTCCGAGTATGGTTTTGACGAGACTATCAATAAAACTAGTCGATTTAGTTAAATGAAAATAAGTATATCATAAAAATTAATGGTTACACATTTATTTTAAAAATTCTAAACATATCAAATATTGGGCTCATATTGAAGATCTCAATAAGATATTTACAATGATGTAATTTTAATATTTAGTAACATTATAAATAACCCATGTATATAGGAAAAATGAATTTTCTTAAATGTAAAATTCATGTTATTAATGAAACAAACAAACAAAAAGGCAGCGGGTCCCACATTTGGCTTACCAATTCTCAGCCCAAATTTGGCCTAGCATATTTGAGAATGCCAAATTTTTTTCTTGGCATTTGGGATATAGCCTACTGTGGGAGGGGGGTGAAGGCCATAAATAGGTTTTTAGCCTACCATGGGAGATGCTCTAACGACCGATGGATCCACAAAACTTATGTAGGCCGGCTGTGTTATGTGAATAGCGCGGCTTCCCAATGAGAAGGCTTTATTGTATGGCGGATAATACTCCATCCAGCCGCTACCAACTTAGCAAGTGCTCACATAGGCTGTGGCACGGCGGTAAAGGACTCACCCGTTATTGACTGTGAACCCAGATTCCCTTACAGACAACAGTAGCACATTGGAGCCCAATAATGATCAGAATATAATACAAACAACAGACCAATTGCAGTGAATTTCGCGCATTCATGGGCGGGAATGACGCCACCACCATGTAAGACGACAAAGCAAAACTTGATGATTCATGAAAGAGAAGCATCTTTGCACATTAGGACCCTTCCATCACGTTCACAAAAACCCCATATTGGTCCTACTACTGCTACTGTCTTCCAGCCCCCATTTTCAACACACACAAATATTGGTAGAAACTAATCAAATCAAATATTCTCCGCCCTTTTTTGGGCTTCGTCAATCCCTAAATATTTCCTGACATGCGACCCTTATTTACAGGTTGTTTCCTTATCCCCAGTTTGTACCCAACACATTAATTAAACCTCTTTCGTATGTTTTTGTTTTTTTTCTTTCTTTCTTCCTTGCTTTAGCTTTGATGGGTCTCTGGAATTTTGTGTATCTGGAAATGGGTATTGGCAATTTCTCACTCTTGTGAGTTTCTTTGAAGTGGGTCTTTGCTTTTTCTTTGTTTTTCTAGGTATTTTGAAATGGGTATTATCTGCATATTTCATTTTCACAGTTGCTTCTCTGTTATTGTTATGGCGTGAAAATGTGGACTTGGTTAGGTGCAAATCAAGCTAGTATTGGAGCTGTGTGTTTTAAGTTACTCTATTCAAAGCTTCTGTCTTTTTGAAACCATTCAATGTTTATTTTATTGCATACCTTTAGTATATCGCTTTTTTGTTGGTTGAGGATTAGATCAAACTAGGAGTGAATTCTAAGCAAAGGTGAGAGAGTAAATTGCCAGAAAGTTCTCTTTTTTGGTCCAGCAGTTTTGATTGATCTTTTGGGCCCCTCTGAATTTTCTTTTCAATTTGTTTAGAAACTCAGACTTTCCCACTACAAACCAACCACATTTATTAGGATTGATTAGAACCTTTTCCCAGATTTCGATACGCAGATATCACTTGATTCTCAAGCAAAAGGGTTCATGTCTGAATGTCTGATGTGCCCTGCTTTCCGGTGATGCATTGATGGTTTCATCATAATGCAGGTGAAGTCCCAGATGGGGGATTGTGAGATGCTTAGTTGTTGAATTTCAAGATGGATAGGCGGAGTCGGCTGTGGCAAAGGAAATCATCAGACAAGAGTTCTGGTGAGACTGAGAGTTCGGGATCGATATCTTCTCATTCTGAAAGATTTTCTGATGATCAGGTAGCTGGTATTCACATTGTTCTGAAATATCTTCAGTCTTTTGCCTTATGAGTGATTGGATTGTCGAATTCTATGAGATTTGGAAATTTTCATGATTCTGCCTAACTGGTTATTAGTTTCTTACTTTACCATCATTTGCATAAATCATGTCTTCATTGTTAGCGTGATCAGTTTGGTTATACAACATCTAGAATCTTAATATTGATGGAATCTTCTAATCTTGGTATGTTCTACTATTTCGTACATAGCAAACATATGGTTAAACCAATGTCACCCACCTCTATGTTAGATGGATCCTCATCCACTGCACTACAATGTCTTTGCTGATGGCTAAAGACATGATTTTCTGTACTGGCCATAAAATGTCTTTGCTGAACTCTCTAGACCAAGGTCAACAGTGCTAGCGAATGATCAATTACCCAAAATAGCATATGTACATGAGTGCCATCTGAATACTTGTTGGCTTGTCCTCTAAGTGCAGGAGTTTGAATGTGTGAACTTGTTGGGTCCCATAGCAGCTTGAAACATTTATACATACTAATTTAGGTACCATCATGAAGAACAAATAACTAATTGGTAGCTGGATAGTGTTGCTCATTTATGAGATTTTCTTCATGTTTTGGTCTACTGATGCCATCCAAAAAATTAGTTCCTTGTCAATTGTCATTCAGCTATCTGGTTGCTTCTAAAACTCCCCACATGTATAGGCTTCTCCACAAGAGCCCAAACATGAAAATTCACTATAAATTGAAAAGTTGCACTTATGTATAAGATTCGAGGAAGATTTGGTCCATCGGTGTTCCCACTTACTAGAAGCTAACTAATCTGTTCGGACATAGGCCAAAAATTATTTTATATTCTAACATCATTCTTTGCTCTATCAAGTGGTTTGGTTGAAGAGTCTAATTTTTCCCTACTTTGATGTCAAAGGCATTCCCAACTCATAGCATTCAGTCTCTGGAAGTCACTTCTAAAGCTCTACGCAGTGATGAAGAACTTAATGAAAGTGTTGGGACTTTGAAGGAGAAACTATCAGCTGCTCTTCTTGACAGTAATGCCAAAGATGAATTGGTAAAGCAGCATGCTAAAGTTGCAGAAGAAGCTGTCTCAGGTTTTTATGCTTTCCTTTTGTTCCCTTGCATTTAACTTCAGTTAGAAATTAGGATACCTATTGAATCTTAATGCGCAGAATCTACGTGTCCAGTTGTTGTCTTATGTGCACAATAATACTGTGCTTTCCTCATCAGCTTAAGATTTTGGATTCCAGTTGTTGACTAACTTTATGCGCTTCACTCTGTATAAAAGCAAGTTATGGAATATACCCCTACATAAATCATCTAAACTGGAAAAAAACATGTAGACAAATAAAGAGAAGCAAAAGCTTTTTTTTTTCTGTACACTTATGTTTCTGCCTATGATTTGAGGAAACAGTTTGATTTTCAAAGACCAACAGTTTTATAAAAGTCGTACTCTTATTGTTACTAGAGAAGGTTCACTCATCTTATCTTTCTTCAAGTCTTTCTAGAATGGGTGCCCTGAGTTTATAGAAATGGAAAATATTGGGTGTTGCTGAGCTGTTCCGTTTAGGGGTCAATGGTATGTCATAGATTTTCTTTTATATTTTATTAAGTTTTCTTTTCTGAAAATGGCCCCATTAGTTCTTTCTCTTTGCCATTTCAAATGTTAGGCTGGGAGAAGTCTGAAAATGAAGTGTTGGGCTTAAAACAGCAACTTGAGGCTACAAATCAGAAAAACTCGGCTCTTAAAGACCGAGTTGGTCATCTTGATGGAGCACTGAAAGAATGCGTGAGGCAGCTTCGACAGGCAAGAGAAGAGCAAGACCGGAATACTAATGAGGTTGTTGCTAAGAAAACTCGTGAATGGGATAGTTCAAAGTCCATACTTGAGAGCCAGCTTGCTGATCTCCAAGCACAACTTCAAGCTGCTAAAACTGAAGCTGCTGCCTCTATTGGTAAGGATCTCCGGTTAAAGCTTGAGGCTACTGAAAAAGAGAACTCTGCTCTTAAGCTTAGACTTCGCTCTCGAGTCAAGGAGCTTGAAATTGCAACTATAGAGAGGGATTTGAGCACCCAAGCTGCTGAAGCAGCGAGTAAGCAACATTTAGAGAGCATAAAAAAGGTTGTTAAGCTTGAAGCTGAGTGCCGTAGGCTAAACGCCTTGGCACGTAAAGCACTACCAGATAATGGTCACAAATCCTTTTCTACATCCTCAGTTTATGTAGAATCCATTATAGATAGCCAATCAGATAGTGGGGAGAGGGTACTGGCAATTGAGTTGGATACAGATAAAGTGAGTGACTTGGAGCCAAGTGAATGTGATTCAAGCCAGTCAAATTCACGTACATCTGCTCGTATCACAGATCCTGATAAATTTAATAAAGAAAAAGGTGTTGGAAAAAATCTAATGGTTCCTTCAGTAGATATCAATCTCATGGATGATTTTCTTGAAATGGAAAGGTTTGCTGCAACGCCAGTTACAAAAAATAAGAACTGTTACCTTGAGGCAGGACTCAGATCAAACCAGTGTACTGCTGGAAAAAACCTTCTAGAAACTGAACTTGAAACCATGATTCAAAGGACTGCGGAACTGGAGGGGAAGTTAGAGAAGATGGTGACAGAAAAAGTGGAACTTGAGATGACTATGACTGAGTGCGAAAAGGAGATTCAGACATTAAAAAGTCAGCTACTGGAGGCTGATTTGAAGTTGGAAGACCTTCAAACACAGTTGAATATTGCAAATGGATCAAGGTATGCTGCAGATGAAGAAGTAAAGGCCTGTCAAACAATGAGAGAAGTGGCTGAGTCACAACTAAGATCCGTTCAAACTGAACTTGACTGCATGATTTTAAAAGTCAGTGCACTAGAAGAAGATGTCTCAAAGGAGCGAGCTTTATCAGCTGAAAATGAGGCCAAATGCCAGAAAGTTGAGAATGAGCTATTGATAATGAAACATGAAGCTGAGCTCCAGCGTATGGCTAGTACTAGTGGTGATTTGAAGATACAGCAGGTCAGTTTTCTTGGGCAATAAACCATATCTAATGAAAGAACAGCAAAAACCAATATATATAGTTTGTAGTAAAATGTTGGGCATCCAAGGCAACACAATGTAGAAATGAGACTGTAAAATGAATAATAGTAATGAGCAGAAAAGATGAGTAAAAATTGATCTTTTGGGGAAAATATGAGAGTTGGACGGCACAATGTAGTGCTAATAGATGAAGAATTATGCTTATTAGTTGGTATGGGCAAATACAATGTAGATCGTTAGAAGCACCCATAACCAGAGTAAGAACAATAAAAGACAACATGGAAGAATGAATATGAAAAGTCTAAAACAAATTAGATTTAATAGGAGATACTGCTATAGTAGAAAAATGTAAGATCAGAGTTGCAGTGGCTGACTCCATATTGAGTTTAGAACTTCTGAAGTATCTTCTTTTTTTTTTTTTTTTTGTTCAAGCAGCTCTCCAGTTTTTAACTAGAAAATGTGGTATTAGCCAGTTCTTTTAGTGGAATTATGTAATAAATGTGAGGTCCCTAACACGTCTGGCTCCTAGACTTTAATTGGCTTGCATCTCATAACATGATCAGCTATACGCGTACTTTTCATTTATGTTGGTTTTTATATGTTCTTGTTTATGGCAGGAGAAAGAGCTGGCATTGGCTGCAAGTAAATTTGCAGAGTGCCAGAAAACAATTGCATCTCTTGGCCAACAGTTGAAATCACTTGCAACATTGGAGGACATCTTAATGGACTCAGATACGCCATCGGACCTCATTGATGAAGCTATGCATTCATGACCTGAATAATCCAAGGATGGTAAAAGTCTCGAAAGCAGCATATGACTGGTCAGATGCTTCAACAATTGGCTGTGACAGATCGGCATTCTTTATCAATAGCCCATCACCATTACCATCAAAGTTAAAGAATTGGAGACCTTTTGGGCAGAGGTAAGAGTGGGACTGAAAAACAATTATAATAAGAAACATTGAAGAAACAAAAAGTTGTCATTGTAGATGGAGCAGGTCTGTTTTGTGGTGATGTCTTTGCCTGTTGATTCAATACCCGTGAATCGACGGTTTGTATTTACACACGAGGTACTTCTTTCGGGAGCAGCAATTTTTTTTTTTATCTTTCCATTTAAGGGGGGAGGAGTAATGTAAATAGGGAGAGCAGTACTATCATTGAAAGAAGGTACAGTATAGTCATACATAACATATAAGATATGTGTTCTTCAGAGTCCCACATTTCAGGTATTTGAAGCTCATATTGCTTTCGAATTGTGAGTCTCTTTCACTAATGTGATATAAGTCATATAACCAGAATAAAAAAGACCTTTTTGATACGTCACCTATTGCATTATGAATGGTATTAAGCTGTTTCTTTTCCACATGTCGATTTTGCTCTTGCCTAATTTTCTTAATTGTTGATGATAAGATGTTGCTGTGAATAATATAGTAAGCTGTTGCTTTCTCCAATTGTCCGATTATGCTTTTGCATAATAATGTTCATAATTGTTGATGTTAAGATATAACCGTACTTGATATTAAGCCGTTGCTTTCTCCGGTAGTAGTCGAGTTTGCTTTTTGGTAAATGTTATTGATCGTTGCTGTTAAGATGTTGCTGTTGATGTTAAGATATAACCGTACTTGATATTAAGCCGTTGCTTTCTCCGGTAGTTGTCGAGTTTGCTTTTTGGTAAATGTTATTGATCGTTGCTGTTAAGATGTTGCTGTTGATGTTAAGATATAGCCGTACTTGATATTAAGCCGTTGCTTTCTCCGGTAGTCGTCGAGTTTGAACGACTAGTAGCTGTTGCTTTCTCCAACTGCCATTTTGCTTTTTTGTCTACTTTTCTTAATTGTTGATGTTAAGATCGTACAAGGAAATTGAATGCATTAAAGTCTCCTTCGTTCAGTTCTTCATCAAAGTGGTTTACTTACGAGGTTACAGGATAATTTATTAGCTTCATATTGCAAAGAAAACAGAGGGAAAATGGTGCTTTTTGTACTTTCAGATTTAAAGTTACAATTTCTAAAATTTTCAAGCCATTTTTATTATTATTTATTTTATTTGTTTATATCAGTTTATTCATTTATTGAGAAACCTAATCTAAAAATGAAATGGAAAATAAAAATTCATAGAAAATTAAACATTTAATTCTGATTTGATTGTTTTGTCCCCACTGGCCTAGCTAGGAGAAACTATTAATAGGTCTATAGACCAAAAGAGATAAAAATCATAGAGAAGAGAAGATGAGCTGTGCCAGCAGCCCAGAATACCCCTCTTCTAGTATTCTATAGTCTTCATATAGCCGGGAAATATGGTGCTCATTAAAAGTTCCTTTATGGAACCAGATACACCATCTGTGTGCCCTAACAATGGGGGTAAGGCAAGAGTTTACCTACCTCATTGCTCCAGTCTTAAGCAGATCGTGATGGTTGATCTCGATACTTGTTATGGTGTTATGATGTTTTCTTGCTGTTAATGTGCTGGCATGTGATCGGGCAGTTTTAACACTGTGTGGATGAGGGTGAAGTTCTTCTCGATGTTGGCAACTGGGATGTATTGTGGCTCTCGAGATTGATTGTCTATCGCTAGCTCTAGCTCGTGAAAAATGACGATTATTGTGGTTAAAATCCATTCCAAGCCTCAAGGATCGAATAAAGCACCTTGGAATTTACATTATCCTTTCCGGTTTCTCACCTATATATATAATTTTATTGATCAAGTAATAAAGTTTCTTTTTTTCCTTCTTAAAAAAGTACAAGATCACATTGTTTGCGTCTTTTGTTTGGTTCGAATTTACATTTAATCTGGCGTTACGTGTCACTGAAAAATAAACGCACAAGATCACTTTCATCATTTGCCTTGAAAGAGTAAAAAGATAGAGAGTGAAAATTTAATTGTGCATGATAGAACTTGCATAAAAGGCTTGTACAATTAATTTGCCGAATTAGGGTGTCGGCTGTCTGAGGAGTACAAATTAGGCAAAGAAATCTGGGTGGGTTGTAATAGACGGCAACAGTACGTTCAGACAAGGACTGGTGATTTAAGAGGAATAACCAGGAAGGATACTGTTGGGCGGATCCGGGTCCACATAGGATCGATCATCTTCGTTTTTATCGCCGTAAAACTGTGACTTGTTTAGTGAAAGCAACTAATATCCAACTACTAACTGACCCTAACACACACTCATGCTAGTTTGGTCGACTCTGTAGTTCTGTTTGTCACTTTGTCCGTGATATCACAGTTAGGTTGGTGATACATTTCTTCTCTCTCCCTCTGTAATATCTATCTCTTTCCTTGCTTTATCCGCCTTCTGTTCACTGTACATGTTCTATATATATATAATGCTTGTACGTCTCTTGGTGTAAATTGAACTAGGCTGAGGCTGAGGCTGAGGAGGATCATTGTCAATTAGTATGGGGTTGTTCAAGAGAGAGGCTCGTGTGGTTTACGAGCCGGCGAGCCGAGTTGATGTCAGTCCGGCCAGTTCTGAGGTCTACTTGCGAGCCAATGTCAAAGGTTGGTTCATTCCTTCAATATCTCTCTCGTTTCATTTCCTGTTGTATAGTTGATTCGGAAAGTGAATTCTGCATTACTAGCTCTTTGGTTGAGTTGCTTTCTCTGTAATTTGGATTTTCTTGGATGAATTTAAAATGTGGATTCATCATCGGAACATTGCTTGAGTTACTCTTGTGACTGAAAAGTTTCGGTATATTGACTTGATATGAAATGTGATCAATGATCATCATCAACATAAGTTGTTAATACATGGGGTTGGTTAATTGGTTTTCAGTGTTTTATGTTTTGGAACAGGTTTACACTTTGTATAATTTCCACACCAATTTGGTTGAAAAAGAATGCAACCAGAAACTTACAGTCTGATAATTTTTGGTTGTCTGTGTTTTTGTGTACCTGGTTTTGTTCAATCTATTGATGTGTTTGTGCTTTATTCAGATTTATCACTCTGTGATTTCTTCATATCTATTGCCATAGTTTATACCCACAAACACTAAATCTCATTTGCTTTGTAGCTCCTCGTATGGCTGGATTTCTGGCCAAATTGTTCGCCTGGTTTTTGGAATTGCGGATCTTTGGGACCATGTTGTTGTACATATTGAAAAGAGACAACTTGATCCATAAGGTGGTATACACAGCTTTTTCTTTGTCTCTCATTCTGTGTTATGAGATTGAACTTTTGTCTCTGACAGTTTCGAACCAAGTTTCTTCCTTTTGAGACATAAAAGTGGACAATCTACTATGTTAAATAGTTTTCAGTTGATTTTCTTTGATGTGATAATGAATCAAAGCAGCATATTGGAATCCTTCCAAGTGTATCAACAGTTAGCAACTGAGGAAACAATATCTAAAATGTATTGGTCAGATAACTCTAATTCTATGAAAAGTAAGTATTGTGAACTTTCCTAACAATATTTAATCAAGAGTTGTCAATAGTTGAACCAACATGTAACTTTACCTAACTCATAGCATAGCGAATACATTACTATATGTTTACAACATACTTAGAATCTGAACTCATATATATAAGCAGTTGTGAGATATGGTCACAGTATCTCGGCAAGTGCAGGTTTTAGGAGCCTTTCATTGTTAGCCTTTTCTTAAAGAAGTAGCTGCTTTATGTAACTGATCATTGTTGTCTGATCATTCATTCTCAATTGCTGAAAATCTCATTGAATTTTTCAGTTGGTTACAAATGCTGAGCTCGAGGAATCACCAGTCTATGTTCCCTTACATCCTTTTGATGGTATGCATTCCTTTTCTTTATTTGTTAGTAATAGATATAGGGAAAAATGACTGTTAATTGGTTTATCACTTTGTATCATTGAACCTCAATAGTCAGATCTCAACTCCATTTCAACTATTCGGTTATGTCTTTCCCCTGGAGTACAAACTGATTTAGTTCTGCAAACTTGTACTTGCATTCCAAATTTCAACATCTTTGTCTTTCAAAAGCTTTACATTCGTTATGTATTTATTTCTCATTGTGGAATTTTCAGTGTGGTATTTACTTTATCTAAAGTTTCATAAGTTTACCAATGCAGAGATTGAAGAGCAAGATGTCAAACATGTAGGGTCTGACTTGTCACCACCTGAATTGGTTCAACAGGCAATTGAATGTTTACCTGTATCCTTTGATAAGGAATTAAATGGTTCAAACTCTTCTTTCCGTTATTGGACAATATCAGATTATTCAAGAGCCTACAAGTCTGGAGAAATAACACCTAAATTGGTATGCCACGGTTTGTCTGATTTTTTGGATGAACAGTTACATACAACCTCTGTTGCCTACTCGAGTAAACTACTTTCAGAGAGAATTTTTGCTGATTTAATTTGAAAGGATAACATCAGAGGTTACTTGTCCAATTTTATGTTTTTGTTTTCATATCCTCATCTGACATTTCTATTTCCTTTTACTTCTGCAGGTTGCAGAGCGTCTTATAGCTGCCATCCACGAGTCTTCTAATCCACCATTTAAGATGTCATTCTTTATTAATTACAACACTGAAGACATTCTAAAGCAAGCAACTGAATCAACTCTGCGGTATGAAAAAGGTACATGCAGACATAGAAACTAAACTTATTCTCATATACAAAAACAATACGCCAGCATTTGAGATTAAATTGACAATATTATACTGCTCTACTTGCTCTGGTAATAGTAAAATAGAACTGCTCTGTCTTTATGTAGCACTTATATTTTCAGTCTCACAATGATTTGATCCATACTACAATGCATCTATATTAGTCATTTATTCAAAAAAAAAAATTAAAAAAAATTCAATCAATTAAGTAAAGGAAGAGCCTATCTCACTCATATTGGTCTTCCATTTTGTGTTCATCTCCACTTACGTATCCTAATATTGGTTTCTCAATTACATGATGTTGCATTTATCTCTGTTATACACTCTCACATAATCTGTCTTTTGGTTCATCTCTAGGTGTGCCTATTTCAGCCCTAGATGGGATCCCAATTGCTATCAAGGATGAAATAGACTGCAGACCGTATCCAACTACTGGTAACCTTTTTGTTTCTGAAAACCAATTGCTGGTAACTTACAATGCAGGGTTTCCATTGATAGAATTGTTTGTGCATGTCAATCCACTGGTCATATTTAGAAATCATAACTATGAATTTGTTAATCGAAAAATGGACTTTTGTAGGTGGAACGAAGTGGCTTCACAAATTCAGACCTTGTACAGATGACGCGTGCTGTGTCAAGTGCCTCAGACAATGTGGTGCCATACTTATTGGGAAAACCAATATGCATGAACTTGGAGCTGGTACAAGTGGGATAAATCCGCATTATGGGTAAGAAAAGGCCACATTGTTTTCCTGAAAGTCTGAAACTAAATCATCTTTTCCTGTATTTGAGGTTGATCATTCTTATACATTTTGTATTCTGCTCTGACTGAATATCAACAGAGTTATTAGGCTAGATGCTCTCTTTGTAGCAAAATTTTCCTTATCATTTTCTTTGTTCAATCAATTTTTGATCTCAACGACTACAAGCATGCTTATTCTGTAACTATCATACTTCAGGGCAACTAGAAATCCACACGACCCCAGCAAAATCTCTGGGGGTTCTTCTAGTGGATCTGCTGCAGTGGTTGCCTCCGGATTATGCCCTGTTGCTCTTGGTGTTGATGGAGGAGGTAATTTATTTGTTTCATAGGAGAAATGCATGTTCAAATCTATCATTCATATGTGGTCTATTATCCTTTAACAGACTTGGTTGCTTCTCATGCAAGCATGTACTCGTGTGTGTTTGATGTAAACATAATATTGTGACTGAAAGGTGTATTTTGGTTGTGATGTATGATTAGGATCTGTGCGGATGCCTGCAGCTCTTTGTGGTGTTGTAGGTTTAAAACCAACCTTTGGCCGAGTACCTCATTCTGGGTAAATTCGTCATTCAATATTATTCTGTTAATCCCCCGTTTCATATTCTTGAGAGCTTATTACTAAATTACCAGATTGATTTGGGTTACTCTTTAGTGTTCTTCCTCTGAATTGGACGGTCGGGATGGTTGGAATACTAGCAGGCACTGTTGAGGATGCTTTAATAGTGTTAGTGTTCTGTACAAATGATCTTGTTCATTCTGTTATATGCCTTCTGTGTGCTTGATGTTATAGCTTTTACCCCATTTTTCTACAGTTATGCGGCAATCATTGGCCAAATTTCGTCAAGTCAACCCACATTATCCGTAAGTATGACATCATGTCAACAAATCGTTACCAGATAAATAATCTTCTCAATCATGTTGTTAATTGTTTAATTATTGGAATCTGTATTATCAGTTGCACAAGCATAAGTTATTGCTCATGTCTAAGAACTATATGGAAATTCAGTAAATCAGAATCTTTTGCCACATGATGTTTGATTGAGCTTTGTTCTTACAATTTATCAAGCCAGATGTTCCCCTTTTCTTACCTTGGTTGTTTTTTTTTTTCCCCTGTTTGCTCTTTCTATACTTTTCCAGCCCAAAGTATATTTTCCTCTACTGAACTCAGCAAAACCTATATCGGATATCAAATTGGCAAAATATGGTGAGGTTAGTCACAACATTCCCAACCATATAATTACTTGTACAATTAAAATTGCATTTATAATCCTTAATAAGCATTCATTTCTTTGTATTAAATGAGCTCCTCCCGATATTGATTCAATTCTCAACCACTAATTGGCTCAATTAGTGGTTTAATGATTGCAGTGATGAGATCAGAGAATGCTGTACCAATGCCTTATACAGGCTTCACAAGCAATATGGTTGGAAGGTAATCAGTCAGAGTTTCTTATTGCGTAAGGATGTTATAGTGCTTAATCTATACCACCAGTTCTTCGGTAATAGGTTACTAATCTAAAGCATATTAAAAAACCAATACTTGCAACTACTGTAAGAGGATCATGACTTGATACAGTCAATACAGTAGTCAGTATATAATACTTTCTAATTCTGCTTCTCTTTATCTATAAGACTGTAGAGGTGACCATACCAGAGATAGAGGTGATGCGGTTGGCACATTACTTGACAATTGGATCAGAGTGTAGCACTTCGCTTAGTTCTCATCTAGAAAAGTTGTATGTTGTTGACCACCACTATTCTTCTTTTAATTACTTTATTGAAACAAACAAGAAATCCAAATGCTGACATTGCAATCTCATCTAAATAGGGATTTCAAAGAATTAGGGTGGGATGTAAGGGTAGGACTTGCTGTGTATGGTGCTTTCAGCAGTAAGGAGTATATACAAGCTCAGAGAATTAGGTAAGTACTTCTTAACACTATCGAATAGTACCCTTGTGTGTAAATTTATTGGTAGTTATTACATAGTGGTCCACTACCTTATCTCTACAATGGTCCAAGTACTCATCTAAAACAAGATTTAAAGACCTCATATGAAACAAAACACATTGTATACACTGACTGACTGACCCTAGATTAAAAATGGAGAAAGGTCCAAACACGACTTGTAAGTTTCTGACTGAAAATCACACCTTACTAATGCAGCTGTAACTTTTTGACATAAAATCAATGGTCCATGGGCCTTTATCTGCATCTTTTTGCATAAGTTGCTGTACCATAGTTGTTATACATTGCAGAAGCTCTACAGAATTTGGATGCTGTTGTGAAATCTACCAATTTCAATTAAAAAGTTGATTCCAAGAATTTTTTGACACTCCCACACATCAGTCATGTCTATGATGGTCATCAGCTCTTTGATCAACTACTTTTATTTTGGAAAACCATGCCTGTTATATGATCATGAGGCTTACATTTGTGGATGGAGGCCATGGTGCTAATTTCTGCTCAAATAACATCATTTATGTGCGAGTGAGGTTGAAGAAGTCTGCTCTGATTCATACTAAATAAGGAATTCATCTCTCGTACAACAAAGCTTGAACAGAATACATTGCCTTCTTAACCTTTATAAGATGAGATTGCTAGATATGTTTTATGGTGTTCCTACAACAATATTATATTGGTGGTTTTGTTTCAAATGTATCTGAATCATGTAAACATGTTTATATATCTACAGGAACCGTCAGATGCAATTTCACAAGAATTTGTTTTCTCAGGCAGATGTCATTGTTTCCCCAACAGTAGGGTATTGTTTTCCTCTCAAGTTGTAATGCTGTAATGTTAATTAACATAATTTTCTTGTCAATGTTAAGTGGGAGTATGAACCAGTAACAGAATTTGAAATACAATGTAGGAACCTTTAGATAACATCTGAAGGGAAGGATAAAGATTTCATAGTAGGCCTTCCTAGGATTTTATTATTGTCTAAGCTTTATCATTGTTGTCTACTGGTACATATAACAGGGTAACTGCATACCCAATTTTGGATGATGCTCTCAAGACTGGAGAACTTGACTATATAAATGGAGGTATGAATGTTCCCATTATAGGTTAACATATGTGTCACTGAATTGTAATTGATTTGTGTCAACCTACTTCATTGAACCAACCAATTTGCTGCTTTTTTTAGCTGCACTTGTTCGATATTCCATATCCGGAAATTTTTTGGGACTACCAGCAGTGACCATTCCGGTATGATCTTGTCAGTACTTTCTACTGCAAACATTCCAGTAGAGTTAGAAGTTGATATGTATCTTGTCCTTGGTAGGTTGGATACGATAAATCAGGTCTGCCAATTGGTCTTCAGTTGATTGGAAAACCATGGTCTGAACCAACATTAATTCACATAGCCTTTGCAGTGCAGGTAGATTTAATTTTGGTTTTGTTCTTTCAATTCTTTTTTGCTCAAATTGATATATATAAATTCTGATGTAGAGATTTACTTACCTTGAAGGTTTAACTAGAGCAAGTTTTATCAATAGTGTTACCACTATAAAAAAAAATTTAGTTACTGCACTTACATCACAACTAATATTGTTATTTTTGTTCCAGAACCTTTATGTCGCTGATTGCAGAAAGCCCCAGGTCTATTATAATTTGCTGAATACAAATTAAGTTGGCTAAGGAAGTCCAAAACACAAAAGAATGTTACAAGTTTACATTTGTTGTATATTATGTAAAAATACCAGTGTCTATTACTCGTAAATAAGGACATCCCATACTCTTTGAGGAAATAATGTTATCACTTCTTAGTTAGCGATGGGAAAGATTTGATGCCCTTAATTAATTTCACTAGTTTGACATTTTTAAAGAGATTGTATTAATTCGGAGTTTTATACAATTATCTTATGAGATGAATACAATATGAACATTTTATAGACATGAAAATAGTCCGATCATTTGGTTGATGTTTTATAGATATCAAGTTCCTATCCTGTCACTTGTTTGTTTTATTTATTTATTATTATTTTTTTTTGGAAAGAGTATTTACTTTGTCATTTTTTTTAAGGGAATGAATTAAATTCATAAATTAAAAAATCGCTACAATCAAATTGTAAGGCATCCTCCACATAAGAGGTGGAAAACGAGACGCTAGGCCTGAATATGGCACGAGCCCGGCACATTTAGAAGCGGCCCAGCACGGCCCAAGTACATGCGGGTCAGGGCGGGGCTGAGAAATATTGGCCCGTCACAGCCCAAGCACGACATATGGTGGGCTGCGGCTCGGCCTGTTTCTATAATATAATTTTTTTTAAAATAATATAAAGATAATATATAATTTATAAAACCATATTAATTAATTTTTTTATATGACTTGCAACTTATATATTTTTTAACACAAAGATAATATATAATTTATAAACAACAAATAATACTAAATTTTAACAAATAGTTTCCGGTGGTACAGGAGCTGCAACTATTTAATGAAGGGATATTGACCCAATACCCAAATTTAGGCTAATATACTCTCACTTACTCCACTAAGAGTTTTTTATTTCCATTTATCCAATTTAACATTTAATGACAATTTTACCCACTCAATTAAACACTCAAACTCATCGATCTCTCTCTTCTCTCTCAGATCCCAGACTCTCTCTCCCCTCAGCGCTGTCATCGAGGCCCAGCCACCGAAATCGCGCCGTCGTCGAAGAGTCACAAATCTTCCAGCTCCCACTTCAATCCAGCAGTAGTATGGACATAATCAATCAAGTACTACAAGCCCTTAACCGGCAAGTACGAATCAGCCGCTGCTATCGCCACCTCATTCACCGCTGGCAACTGTGAAGTCACGGCTTGCACCGTCGTGTCCGATAAAATCTCCGGCACATCACTGAACACCCCAATCTTATCCGCCCCTCCCCCACCCGCCGTCAACATATTCCGAGCAAACCCGAATCTCGCCGGCGACGAAAGCAGAGCATTTGAAATCTTCTGATTCTGAGCAAACCCGCCAAAGCCTGAAACTTTATTATCCAAACTGAAGAACTGCTTTTGGGTGAGGAAATGATTGGTATTTGGGGAAGGAGAAGGTACCCAAACGACGTCGTCGTCGTGGAGAATGGGAGAGATGCAGGGATGGTGGCATGGTGCTGCTTTTGCCAAGCTACGATGCTCGCTCTGAACGAAAGGCCTCGCCAGTAAGCCATGGGAGGCGTATAGTACTCTCGAATTGGGTGGGTGAAAAATTGAATCTTTAAACCCTAATAATATGATTATTGTGGCAAATCTTCCGACTCTCGAAGGGGGCAATAATATGTTTATTGGTGGCAATAAAATGTTTACTGGGAGACAATAATATATCTATTGCTGCCAATACTATGATTATTGAGGAGCAGTAAAATGTTTATTGGGAGACAATAATATGATTATTGGATGACAATAATATGTTTATTGGGGGGCAATAATAAGATTATTTATTTAGATAAACCTATTAAAACTTTCAAAATTAAAAACATCTTCATTTTTCACTAATTATTGATCCCTAATAAACTTGTTATTTGGGGACAATAATATGATTATTGGAGGCGGAAATAATATGGTTACTGGGTATTATTAGAGGGCAATAAATTCAGACGTCGCCGGATTCCGGTCACTGGTCGTCGGATTCTGGTCACCGGTCGCCAGAGTCCGCGGCCGGCCACTGGTCACGGGAGTCCGGCAAGGTCTCCGATGACTTCTCTCTCTAAGAGACAAAGAAGGAGAGGGTAAAAATGTCCCAAAAATAAATAAAAAGAAATAAAAAAATAATTAATTGGGTATTAGGGAAATGATCTCTTAGAGTGTTTGGGTAAATGGGCAATCTCTTAAAGTGTTTGGGTAAGTGGGCAATTTTTATCCTAAAATTGTGTAAATAGTCATTATCCCTTTAATGAATAGTCTGTTTCTATAATATAATATTTGTTGTAGAGAAACTGAAATTGAGATAAATTCGCTGTGTATTCTCATTGATAATAGGGGCCTCTTTATATAGAGGATTACAATGCATAGAGTCTGAATCATACAAGGAAAGATAATCTCTAGATTCTTCTAATTAAACCCTATTACCACTAGGTCAAGTAACCTAGAGTTTGGGCCAAACACATAAAAGAGATATTTCCTTAAACACTCCCCCTTGTGTTGCCCAAACGCGGTGCTTCTCTCGTTGCCTCGTTAAAAACCTTGCCGAGTAACAAAAACCCAGTGGGACAAAAATAACATTCGTCGAAGGGGAAAAAGAGCACAACACACCCTTTACGTTTCGAGACCATACATGTAGACATCTCCCCTTGATGACTATGGTCATGGGAGTTCGGATAACTTCCGTAAACGATGCTACCAACATGTTTCTCGAAAGTGGAATTTAGGCAATGACTTAGTGAGCAAGTCTGCCACACTGTCCTCAGATCGAACCTAGTTCATTTTGATCTTGAGGAGAGTCTGTTGTTGCTGATTAAGCTTGGTGTTGTCGCTTTGATGTAGCCTTGCTTCATTTGTTCAAAACAAGCTGCATTATCCTAAATGCTCTTAGGCTCATCTATGGTAGACTTCAAACCACAATTGTTCGAATATGCGTAATTACGGATCCAATCCATATACATTCACGAACCTCTTCGTGAAGAGCAATGATCTCTGCATTGTTCGAAGATATAGCGACTAGGGTCTATTTCTGTAGACCTCCAAGATATCTCGGTCTTTACCCATTGTGAACACTTAACCATTTTGGGAATGACCTTTGTGTGGGTCAGAGAGATACCCAACATCAGCTAAACCTTCCAAAACACATGTCGTTTTGGGATGGGGATAGTGGACGTAGGCCAGTGTTGGCGGCGTTCCTGGTGTGTGATGGGTCCGAATCCATCATCTCTCTGTTGGGATAGAACAAGCTCATATCAATCGTACATCTCAAGTACTGAAAGATATCTTTTACACCAATCCTAATGGCGTCGTGTTGGCGCAAAGCTATATCTTAGTTAACAAGCTTACTGCAAATGAGATGCCCGGTCTTGTGCATTTAACTAAGTACAATAATGCGCCTATTGTACTAAGTAAGACACTTCTGCCTCTAGCACATCCTCGTCATCATCCTTTCGACGAAGAGGATCCTTTTCAGGATCAAGACTACGGACGATCATGGGGGTGCTTGAAGGCTTGACCTTGTCAAAATTCCTAAGCATCTATCGACACGATGCTCAAGTTCCAAACCGGGACATAATCGTGTTCTCCCAAAATCCTTCATCTCAAACTCGGATTTCAAATGTTCAGCGGTTTCCCTTAACTCTTTAAGGGCTTCTAATGAAGATCATGTCCAACATGAACCGCGATAGAATTCGAAACTTGTTATGGAAACGCGTGGGCATATCCCTTCCCAATCAAGTAGTCACTTTAGTGAGCGTCAATCTTATTGTAAACGCGCTCCGTGGTCTAGAGCCACTTGACTTGGGTAGATGAAGTTCACCATGAACCTTCATGTATATTCCGTATCTAGATCCTCATAGAGATACGTAGTGACCACATTTGTAAGCTCAGTTATTCGGAAACTACCAAACTGACAAGGTAGTGGAGTGCAATGAAATCCATTACGAGAGAATATGTCTCATCATAGTCGATTCCAGGGCGTTTTGTGAGAAGCCTTGCGCCATAAGGCGATATTACCATCTCTTTTTCTCATCACGCTTTCTAACGAAGATCCATTAGTCAATAGGTTTTATGTTAGGAGGTATTGGCATCACTGGCTCAAAAACCTTCCTATTCGTTAGAGAATCCAACTTAACCTGGATCGCATCTTTCCATTTAAGCCAAATCTCTCTACGTTGGCATTCATTCATCAACGGAGCGTGGTTCGATATCATCGGACTCAACAAACTCATGCGCATGCACAACTACATCATCATTATGATGGAGTTTCTATCTCACGTCTCATGTACACTAGTGTAAGTTTCATAGAGCTCTATATTCTCAAGAATAGGTTCTGACATTGAGGCGTTCCCCAACGATAACCATAACCCGGAAGATACTCATGAGACGGATTTTGAGTGTCGATGATCAAAGGATTGGAATGTGCCAAAGTATCCTTCGAACCCACAGGCCTCCCATGCATCCTAGCTGGGGCCATGGCCTGTAACGCCAGAGTGCCACTCTCTATGGCGTTAGCGCCATGCCTACCTCTGTGTAGGGTGGCGCTACGTCCTCTCGTAGGGACGTCCATCCTTGCAGGCATGTTTGCAGCATATTTGTGTGATCTCGTCACTTTAACAGGGATCGAGATGAGACATAGTGGGGACAGACTACGACAATTCCTGTCGTTCCTGTTGAACATTCGTGTTCGTATCTCCCCCTAACGACGGGAAGACTATCTCATCAAAGTGACATCCGCAAATCTAGCGGTAAGGAGATCACCTAGCAAGGGCATTAAGTGGCGGACGATAGTTGGAGTCTCAAATCCAACGTAGTTGCCCATTCGTCTATGAGGACCTATCATAGTGAGTTGTGGCAGCGCAATTGGCACATAAATGGCTCACTCAAATGTGCGTAAGTACAAAATACTTGTACCCAGTCACTAGCTGTAATGCAGAGAGACATTGAGTGGCGGTAGGTCGTAGACGAATTAGCATGGCTGCATGCGATATTGCATCACCCCAGGCGAATATAAGGAAATTGGTGCGCATTACCAATGTCCGGACTACCATCGTAGTCGTTTCCTCGAGACCATGTGGGTGTGTTCATGGGAATATAATGTCCAACATTAGTCCCAATGCAATAACCATCGAAAGTCTTCGATGTAAACTCTCTAGCATCGTCAAGTCCAATTGACGGAATAGGATGATCCGGGGAGTGAGCCCGTTGTTGTATGATATGTGCTAGGAATGTAGCATAAGCAGCATTACAGGTGGACAATGGCACAACACGGGACCAGTGTGTTGGCATATCAACCAACATCATGAGATATTTAAACGTCCGCAAGTTGGTGGAATCAGTCCACAGAATCCCTACGGATTCTATGTAAGAACATAATGAGTATTTTCATATCCTTTGCATAGGACGGTCTCAGTCCTAATTTTCCTAAGGAAGTGGCTTTGTAAAATGAGCGAGAGGCCTTAGAAGTAACCAATGAGAGTTTTGGTTGGGCCTGAGCGTTTGAAACGCATATTGAAGCAAAGTATGTGACTACATCACCCATCATGGTGTCATGACCATGGGAAGTGGCATCCATGGCGTTATAACCATGGGGATTGACATCCACGGCGTCATGGCCATGGGTAGCGCCATATATGGCGTTGTCACAAGGGACTTGGGCGGCCATATGGCGCCCCAAGACAGCTGCAGCGCCAGATGCTGCAATTGTTGCGGTCTTGCTAAGTCCAGGAACCAATTTTTGATTCTTGCTTCATTTCGCTCGAGGGTGTCCATGTGAAGTCTTTAGTAGACGGATCATCATATCATGACCAGGGTGACTTATCTTGTCGAATCAAAGCCAATATGTGTTTAAATCCAAGAGATCTTCTCTAATGATTTAATAGCGCGAATAGTGACATAGAGTCCACTAGAGAGACACATAAACTTCTCTAAGATGCGCCTTCGTTCGCAATCATTAGAGGCATTGCAAAGGAACTCATTTCTGTTCTCTACATGCGTTTTCGCATGGAATCCGTTGGCTATCCATAGGTGCGAGTTGCCCTAGGAGCGTAGAGAGTTTCTGTGACATTAATCAAGGTGCCATTTGGCAAAGAGAACTTGGGCTATTCCATGTCCTTGAATTAATACTGATGGCCCAGCCATCGTAGTCACAAAGTAACATGCTCATGAATCAAAATGGAGTCATAATGAAAAGAACTCAAAATTTTATTCATAAGCCAACGGAGTACATCATTGTCTCTTAACCATTAGGAGAATCTAATCCAAATGCTTAGCTAATGCAAAACAATGGTAGTCGTCTAACCTCTTTCGGTAATTCCAATGCAAATGTGACCAGGTGAGTAGGGAGATGTCGGTGGAGCAAAGCTCGCTTAATTACCACTTATCTCAAAACCTTCCTAGACATCACATTTACATTGAGTACGCCTACTTTGAAGAAAGACTAAACCATAGGCATCTACTAAAATAATATGGCAATTGCCTACATCTCTTGGAAAATAAAAACTTAAACAGAATTGGTGATCTATTGATCCCAGCCAGATTCGTAGTCTTCAACCCTTCACTCTAGATCATCTTCTTGATCTTCTTGTTCTACATAGTGAGCTTCTCTTGCTTCACAAATATGCTTTGTAGGCGGTGACAAGTTCTTCACGAGCTCTACAAATGTGTGCCCAATGATCAGACACTCCACATTGAGAACATACATCACTTTGCTCAAACTCCATTGATTGAGGCGCTTTGAAAGTGTCATTAAGATGGCTCTTAGTGTTGGTGGAGCCACCAACATGGCCAGAGGCGTTGCCTCCCTTTCTCTTTCCACGTTGACCTTTTCAGTTCCGTGTTCGCCTATTTTGGCGATTACCTTCCCAAGTAGAGCGATTATATGGACCAGAAAGTCCATAAGTATCCCTAATGTTAGGGTTTTGCTCTTGGCGCCTTCTCTTAGGGGCACGACTATAATTGGATTCCGGAATATGCTCTATTTCCACGGATCTCGAATTATAGTTCTTCACAAGGATGTTGTCATACTTTTCAGTGACATTCATAGCTCCAATGAGCTCATGAAACCTTGTGATCTGTCCTGCAGTAACATCAATTCGATAGTTCTTAGCAACCATCAATGCAGAAACGGGGAAGGTAGAGAGAGTCTTCTCAATCAACATCGCATTTGTGATCTCTTTACCACAGAATTCCATTAAGGATTTAATGCGAAGTGCTTCCGAGTTGTAGTCAAGAACTGACTTGAAATCATAGGAGCGGAGGCTATGCCATCTCACTTCTAGGTCAGGAAGCAAGGTGTCACGAACGTTGCCAAATCTTTCTTCGAGTGAGACCCACAGCCTTCTGGGGTCTTCTTCATTCATACACTCGTATTGGAGCGAATCATCCATATGACGAGTCATTAGGATGATGGCTTTCACCTTATTTGCCTCTAAGGCTGCTCTATTTGCTTCCAAAGCTTGAGGTTGCTCAACAGTTAGCACGTCCTGGCTAGGCTCGAGAATCGTATCCAGGATTCCATCGGCCTTGAGATGCTGGTGGACATCACGAACCCACCTGTGATATTCAGAGCCAGTTGTTCCCAATGGAGTAAAGTCCAATTTGTTCAGGTTACTCATCCTGAAAGAGAACAAGAAATTAGGGTTAGTTTCGGAGCGTGAAAGGCTACCACGAAAACATATAAAATTTCTGAGCGTAGTCGCTTCCATGAAATTAGGAATTTCCGAGCGTAGTCGCTTCCAAGAAATTCGATTCCAAGAGGGGTTGGATTAGATCGAAACAATGATGTGTGTGGTCGATCGTTTTCTTCTCAACAAACTCTTAAGTTTGGAGGACTCTACAAGCTCCAAGCTTGGAGTGAGCACGAACCCCCACAGTTCGGCTTTTGGTCTCCCCTATGAAGAAGAAAAGGGGGTAGAAGAAGGGAGGTTGAAAGTCCCCGAGAAAAGAAGAGAAATTGAATTTAAAAACTCTAAAAAACGGGAACGTTTAGTAAAAAATACCTCGAAATAAGTCGCTGGAAAATTTGGCCGGAAAAAGCCGCCGGAAAAAGTGGTCAGAAAAGTCGCCGGAAGTCGGCCGGAAAAAGGTTGACCGGTCGTTGACCGGAGGGTTGACCGGCAATGCTGATGTGGCACCGGTTGCTGACGTGGCAGACTGATGCAGTTGCTGACGTGGCAGTGTGGGTCCGATTGCTGACGTGGCGATTGGGTCCGGCTGATGACGTGGCAGTGGGTCCAGATGCTGACGTGGTGGCTGCTGACTTGGCAGGCTGATGTAAGTGGGCTGGGCTTTGACTTCTTCCTTTTGGGCTGGGCTGCTTCTTTCTTCTTCTTTTCTTTTTCTTTTCTTTTCTGCCGGATGATCAGGCGGCCGGTTCGGATGTTTCCCGGCCGGTTCCGATGATGGTTTTTCCGGTTCCCGGAATCTGGGGATGAGGTTCAGCTACTGACAAAATATGGCAGTGGAAGGTGGACGGGAAGATGGCAAACCAGGCAGGAGATCTTCAGATTCTTCTTGGGAGCCCGGTTTGGTCACTTCCGGTGGCCTGTTCAGGTCGATTCCGGCCGGTTCTGGGGGCAGCGTCGCCTGTTCTAGGCTCCTAGAGGTGAGAGCTTCAAGGTGGGCGGTGGAGGTTATTGGGATTTGAAGGCTACGAATTTTAGGGTTTCAGGGTTAGGGCTTCGTGCTGATAACGTGTTGTAGAGAAACTGAAATTGAGAGAAAATCGCTGTGTATTCTCATTGATAATAGGGGCCTCCTTATATAGAGGATTACAATGCATAGAGTCTGAATCATACAAGGAAAGATAATCTCTAGATTCTTCTAATTAAACCCTATTACCACTAGGTCAAGTAACCTAGAGTTTGGGCCAAACACATAAAAGAGAGATTTCCTTAAACAATATTTACTTTCTTTTTTTATAATTTAATAAAGATAATATATAATTTATAAACAATAGACTCATGACATTTATTTTTAGTGAATAGTTTTCGGTGGTATATGAATCGCCATTTATGTTTATAATATTGGTCTCGGCTAATTTTAATTTTCGGCATAATTTGAGAACGGCATGATCTGCCTATACTACAAAAAAAAATTGCAATAGCCACGGCGCGTCCCCGTAGCAAAAGGCTCTTTTGCCGTCGCAAAAGACCATTGGCGACGGCTCTGCGACGGCAATGCTTCCGACGCCGTTGGTGGCGTCGCCAATGTTATTTGCCACGGCAATTCCCCGTCGCAAGACTATTAGCGACGGCAAACGTTTGCAGTCGCAAGAATTTTGCGACTGAAAAATGCCGTCGCAAATACCAATGGCAACGCCACCAACCGCTACTAAAGTTTTTTGCCGTCGCCAAAAGTCATTTGCGACGGCATTTTTGCCGTCGTAAAAATATTATTTATGAATAAAAAAAAAAATATCTGGCATGCAAATGCATGCCATTTTTTTTATTTTTTTTTTGGAATAAAAGCTATACAAAACGGAATGCAACCCAAATGACGCAAACACTCATCCTCGGAATGACTTTATTTCATTCCTCAACTACAAAGTGAAGTTTGTCACATTTGTAATAATCAAAATCATTCCAATTTCAACACAAAGTAGTCGAAACAAAGTGAAAAGGTAAAATGTATAGTACCCATCCGCGGCGGGTGTATACTCTGACAATCTTCTTCTCACAATGAACGGCCCAGCAAGACCCGTCTAATATCCAACACCCAAATTTCTCCAGATGCTCCAGCAGAAACTTCACCATCGGAGCAGATCCAAACTCGATTAAGATTGATGCTCCAGCCGAAACTTCACCGTCGGAGCAGATCGAAAATCGATTTCTCTAGATGCTCCAGCATAAACTTCACCATCGGAGTAGATCCAAAATCGATAGTGGTTAGATCGAAAATGGAGAGAAAGAGAAAGAGGGCTGCAGTAAAGAACAAAGATTGAGGAATAGGGTTAGGGCTTTTTTATTAGAAAATAGATTGACTAAGAGAATTATGTTCTCTCGTGCGACGGCACTGTAGATGCAGTAGCAAAGTAGTGAAACTTTGCGACGACTAATGTTCACCGAATTAGAATATTAGAGTTTGGCTACCCCTATTGCCACGGCGCAATAACTCAGTCGCAAGTTCTGCCACGGCGTAACTTTGCCGTAGAGTTTGGCAAAAGAACGCCGACGCTAACTGGCGAAGCCATTGCAATTTTTTTTTTGTAGTGCTATTAGACCGGCACGAGCACAGCCTAGTACGTTGTGGACAAGGTTTGAGTCTATGGGCCACCCGAACATAGCCCGAAGCCTGATTAAATGGGCCGGGTCGGCCCAGCTCGTTTGCCACCTCTACTTCACAGGCGGAGAAGTTTCTACTAAAAATAAAAACTGAGGCTGCAAATTGCTAGCTAATTGAGATAAGGAGTGTGCTACCATATTAGCAGACCTTCTTATATGTCTGAGAATAGCATAAGGAACTTGAGATAAAACATATTTAAGATTCTCAATAAGAAAACCCAAAGGTGATAAATTAGTAGATGAGCTCTCAACTGCCTGAACCAGCTCCAAACAATCAAATTTAACCACAAGAGGAAAATATATCTTTGCTCTAGCCCACTGTACCCCATGGTAATAAGCTAATAACTCAACTTGTTTAACAAAATTCACATTCTCCTGAAAGTGCAAAACCCTCCAACAAAGGTCCTTGTATGATCACGGAGGACACCTCTCAACATTGTCCTCACACCATCAAAAGTTCCATCAACATTTAACTTAATATAACCCACTGCAGGTTTCTTTTCTCAAATAATTCGGGGAACCTTGTACATGCTTAGAGTGATGTACTATCTATACTCCTCCCACCATCCCATTGACAAGGTTACCAAATGATGTGATGATTTGGAAGTATTTTCCCAAACATTCTCATTCCTATCCTTCCAAACAGACCAAAGTGACATAAGAAGAAGAGAAAAAGAAGTAATGGATAACGTACTTGGCACCTCAGAAAGCCATGCTTGCACAGTTAGATATGTAGGAATAATAGGAAAGGGCACAAAAGGCGCTAACTGCAACACCTCCTTAGCTACCACTCAACCCTTAAGTGCATGAAATGGAGTCTTAACCTCCTCGCCACATAATAGGCATTGAGTATTAATATCAATTCTCCTTCCACTTAGGCCATCTTCAATAGATGGGTTCAAATGACCATTTCCTAAATTGTAGTCCTTTTTTGATCTCTAACAACAATCAAGAACATACATCGCCCCATCAACACTGAATTGGAGTTGATGTCTGACCTTATTGAACCTTGTCAGCGTACTTGGAATGTAGAGGCTGTGTGGTATCTTTTTAGCCCTGACATTGCTGAAAAGATTCTTGCTATCCCCTTGAGCAGGCGTCTAACATCTGACAAGCTTTTTTGGAATCCAGAGCGAAGAGGTAAGTTCTCTATGAGGTCAACTTATTTGATAGCCCGTCAATCTATCCTAGGTAATGCTTTGGCTTCTTATTCAAATGGTGATCCCTTTCATCCCTTCTGAAAGAAAATATGGAACACCAAAGTGCCTGGAAAGGTCTAAATATGTGTTTGGAGGGCTGCAAATGATTTATTACCTATGAGAGATCGTTTACGTACTAAAGGGCACTCTGGTGAAGAAAACTGCCTATTTTGTATGCACAGAATGGAGGATACTTTTCATCTTTTTTGTAAATGCCTTGTCGCAATTAAGCGACTATTAGACCCTTCTCTACAGGGACAACACACTCTTCTGCCTTCCACAAGTTTTAAAGAGTGGTTACTTGATTGTGCTATACATCCTAGAAGGGAGGTTTTTGAAAAGTTGATGATGATGCTTTGGGCAATTTGGAAAAATAGAAAAAATATGTTGTGGAAATAATGTCTCTCAGACTACTTTGTGCCTTGGCTTACATGTGCTAGCATGGCTGACTGATTTCAAACTGGCTTGTACTAACAACAATGGTACAGTTAAGGAGCCAAGACAACACTGGCAACGGAGTTGAACAACATACCAAATCTGAATGTGGATGGTGCCTTCGTACTGTAATTGACAAAAAGTAGAGCTGGAGGTGTTCTCCGAAACTCATAGGGGCATTTCGTGGTGGTTTTTGTGCATACGGAGCAACACATAAGCAAAGCATGTAGAGTTGCTAGCTATCATAAGAGGATTGGACTTGGTTAAGGACTTAGAACTACAACATGTCACTATTGAAAGTGAGTGCCTTGAAGTAATGCAGTTGATACTTAGCAAATACCATAAATTGGATGAGCTGGGAGCTTTACTGGACCACATTTTGATGGATATGGAGTGCATACCGGGTGTGCAAATCCAACATGCATTGAGAACTTATAGCACTGTAGCACACAGACTTGCTGCAATAGCTTTTGAATCGAACTATTGTACTCATGTATGTTATCAACGACCTCTTGATTATATCTATGATGTACTATAGTATGATCTTGCTCATATTGCTATTAATGAAAGCTGATGTCTTCTTCTTCAAAAAAAAAAAAAATCATTTCAACCGTTAATTCTTTAGATTCCTATGTAAAAATTTTGTCAACAAGAAATCAACCAAATTCATAATCATTTGGTCATTGAAATTATGTAAACAAATATTGTCAGTTAGATAAAATTAGAACAAACATAATGCTAATCAAATAGTTAAACATTTTTCGATTTGGCTAATTTCTTTTTAAGATTTAAATATGTGTATGTAACTAGAGAACGAGTCGTTTAAATTATTGAACTACATGCTAAAAATATAGATAACTTCAAATTTCAAGCTTAACGAGGTCATCTTTAGAACTACATGTGTGTTTTACATCATTAAACTACATGTCTGGATGAGGTGGCATATTGTTTTACCAGTGGCTCTCGTATCATTGCATATGTGACAAAACTGAACTTTTGTTTCGGGTCGACGTATAAGAGTATAAGAAGAGTGTCAAAAAATGGTCAAAGGAGGTAAATCACAGGACAGAGGCCTCAAAAAACATATATCTTTCAGCGTTGTTCTTTTCACTTGTGAAGGATGTCTAGCGATACAGGTTGTATGCTAGATAAATTTTCTTTCAAGTCAAATATGTTAGATAATTGAGTATGCAAAAAATAACAGACGGACTTTGCGCCATAACTTAAGCATTTCGAATGAGCCAGAGCGCATTTGGTTGTAAGGATCTCGGTACAACCTTTATCTTCACCATTACTTATTACGTCAAATTAATTGCATTGAGAGAAAATCGAGTAAATTTTTTTTAATTTGAGAATTTTATCCAAAAATTCATATTTCAACTGTTCATCAGGAAATCACCATTCATAATCCATATCAAATCTAACTAGAACTTGCTGAATTACTATAAATTCATAATAAGTTCTCTTTAATAATAAGAAATATAGGTACGAAATCTTAATCCTTTCAACTAGAACTTAGGCTCTTCAAAACAAGTCTCCTCTCACTCAGCATCACCAATGTACTATCGCATCAAGTCCTGCAAAAAAAGGATGAATTAGACACTGTGTCGCAGAAAGTCTACTACCCGGATCTAGCTGGAGCATCCTTCTGAGAAGATCCAATCCATATGGAGAGTCGACCAAAGGTGGCACAGTGATCGCCATATCTACGGTTGGCAACTCTGGAATCTTCTCCATCCCGGCTGGCAACACTGTGTCACGTGCACCCAGCCAGTCATCTGTGGTCGGAGTCCCAAGTACACGAAAGATGGACAAAACCTATTCGTGTACTGTGTCATCATCAGTGGCAAAAAGGAGGAGCTCTAGTGATCATCTCAACAAATAGACAGGCGCAAGCCCAAATGTCAACTCCATACGAATAGGTCACCAAATTGTCATCCACTTGTTCTGTAATACCCCAGAAATTCATTATTATTCTCCGAGGATTTTTTAGAATTAATTTAGTGGTTGTTGGTATGAGTAAGTGTTTCGAACGAATTTTTATTCGAAAAGTATGATTTTAGGGGGGGTGTAAAGGTTGACTTTTTATACGTTGGGTTTCTCTAAAAAATTTCTTTACGAAAGTCGTAGAACACGTCAATACGAGTTCGTGGACATGTGGAACGCGGAAATCGGAGTTCATATGAGGAAGTTATGGCCGTCGGAAAAAGTTTCCATTTTAGTATATATTAGACTTTTCCGAAAATTATTTCATAATTTCCAATTTTACTTTTTTGGAAATCTCCTTCTCTCTTTCTCTCTCGGCTGATACCTTCAATATCAGAGAAAACCGATTGACCCGACCAGTACCCGACCAGTACCCGCCTGACCCTACCCAAGTTTTCCGGCAAACTCAGACCACCTCCAGCGACGGGACAAGCCAACACCGACTCAGACCAGCCTCGTGCGTCACCCTGTGGTGGTGGTTTGCATGGTGGTTGACCGGAAAGAGGATATCGTTGACGTGAACAGTGGCGGTGGACCGACCCGGTCGGAAATCCACTTTTCCGGCAACGTCTCGGCCGATCCTTCTCGGTTTTGGAATCTCCTCCTTCTCTTGATCATCCTCATACCAGCCTTGAAGGACGATTTTGCGTGTGGAGTGAAAATCACGGTTTGAAAATCAGCGGTGCACAACGAATCTGGAGCTTGATCAGACGGCAGCAATCAAATATCAACACAAAGAAAGAAATTGAATCAGAATTGTCTTCTTTGATCAGACGTCTAAAGCTTCTCTATATATACACACCTATGTTGGACGTCCCAAGCATCTTCCTTCACCCCATCCAGCCATCTCTCTCCCTCCATATACGTCCATCCCTTCCACAACTCTAAAATCTCTCAAACCCTAAATCAAATAACGCAATCCTCCCATTTTCTCTCTCAAAATTTTGTCATTGTCTCTTCAAGTCAAGAAGCCATGATCAAGCTCCATCAACACATCTCCTTGCCATGGTCCTCATCTTGCCTCCACCACCTTTGAAGATTTCTTACGTCCTTGAGATCTTCAAAAGTGTAACCATGTCCTTTTCTAGTTTAATTTCGGTTTTCTTCTCTTGTAATTCAAAACAGATTTTTGTTTTGTTATTTTGGATTTTTGAATTCTTGTTAGATTAAAGTTTGGATGTTAAAGATTGATTTCCAATCACCATGAAGCATGTTTTGTTTTAGGTTTTTCATATTATAATTTTCGATTTCAACTATGTCTTGATTGTTTGTTGATTTTGTGCTTCAATCCCACATTTTATGTGTTCATGTTCTTTGGTGCGCAACTTAAAATTATAAGTATGTAATTGCATCCAAATTAAGATATGCTAGCATTCTAGGTCTTAATTGCTTAAGTGGAAGACCTATAATTCCTTAGGTAAATCAACAATGAGCTTTTGCATGATAAGATTAGCGTTCTAACTTGTTGTTTTTGCTTAAATCAATCAAACTTCCACACGTTCTTAATGCGTTAATTGTGTTTTGTTAATGATTTGATCACTCACTAGCTTTGCATGATTAATATGGTTGATTATGATGCGTTCATCTAGTTAATCTAATTAAGGGAAGTAATAAGGACTTTGTATGCGTTCATCTCCGTTCTTGATAGATTTCTTTCTATGACATGTTTGATTCGAAATTTATGTTTGATAATCTACTTAACGTGTTAATGGTTGTTAATTATATATCTACTTCCTTCATTCATCTACTTCCACTTTTATTCAAATTTGTTTGATCACTTGTATCATATTTAGTAGTTAGATTTAAATACAAACTCTTATAAATTCCCTTATCTTGTAATTTTTGTAATTATATACTTTCTTTTATTTTTGTTTTATATTTTGTGAATAATACTTATTTGTTTAACGTTTTTGACAGGAAGTATACCCTAATTCTAGGCTTAGAACGATACCCTACTTACTCTTAACTACAATCTGATGCAGGGTTTTAAATTGGCACTCACTTTGAGCGTATCATGCACCTCTTATTTATACAAATTGTTGCAGAAAGGGTCAAATCAAAGTTGAGAAACCAAAACCAACACCAACTTTTCTTGAGAAATTATTAGATCCAAAAAATGGTTCAGAAAGCAAACTTTTTCGAGAGAATATTAGAGTTTATAATTCGATGTTTTTTTTTACATCAATGAGAGCAACAATTGATCGTAAAATAAAATTGGATTAGGTCCTTATGTTTTTAAAATTAGCGGTCAAGTACATCATTTAATAGGCTCTATATTATCTTCTGATGGACAATGTCGTAAATATGCTCAGTTGTATATATTTGATACAAAAAATAAGATTTCAAATCGTATTAATGCTATTGATCCAACTCATGTTAATCAAAATATTAAACCAGACACTGTTGCAGGACTTATGAAATTGTTTGATGAGATTAATGAATTAGTAAAAATTTATGAATGATGAGAGATTAATTTCAAAATCATTTAACATTCCCAAGAAGCTGAGAGAAATCTTTAACATCCTCAAGAAGAAGAAGGACCAGGATAACGATGATCAGAATGAGGAGGAGGCTGCAACTAAGAAGGAGGAGGCTGTATCTAAGAAGAAGGAGGTTGCGTCTAAGAAGAATGAGGAGGCGACAGCAAAAAAGGAGGCAGCAGCAGCTAAGAAGAAGGAGGAGGCGGCGGCTAAAAAGAAAAAAGCTACTGACACCACCTTGTATGTGAAATATTTTCAGTTGGTTGGGTGGCATGTCGACATATTATCACCCCCTTGGGGTAAACCAGGAGGGAAGTGGTGGATTTTCTGGACCAAGCTAAGTGTAGCTCTTACTCACAGTTTCCAATTGGACTGGCTAGTCATCAAAACTTTTGTTGGGGGCTATGTGGTCCTCCGAATCATTTAGCCAGTTTTGCAAGTCCTTAAGATGGTGGGGATCTGGAATAGTGATCTGGCACTGCTACAGAGCTTTTCTGAGATTGCAAGATTGATACATTAATTGAAGACCTTGTCAACATATAGGGTTAAGACAAAACAGGGTACACCTAGTACAGTATGTTTATAATATTTATGCTTGTGTCACATCTTTCTTTTACCATCTGTGTCATTCTTGAGCTAAAATGTTGTTAAAGTTTGTTCATTTTTTGTTTGTCAAGGAAAGTTAGCTCCTTTTTTCCTTGTTCTGATAGATGTGTTTTTTTTTTTTGGCTACTTATATCGTTTTATATTATCTCGGATCTTCCACATCAATAAATGCAGCATATTTTTGATTATTTGTATCGTTTCATAGCATCTCAAAATCTTCGGCAACAATAAATGCAGATTTTGTGTCACATTTGTATCTTTAAAAGTAGCTAGGATGTCTTCTCTAGTATATATCTAGAGGTCCATTTTAGAAAGGACATTCTTACTTTTAAAATTTAAGAATTTTTCAGTAGTATACAATCTAATTCAACAATTTCAACCGTTGATCCTTTAGATTCCTATGCAAGAATTATGTCTACAAAAAATAATCCAAATCCATAATCATATGGTATTTCAAAATGTGTAAACAAATGTTATCCATTAAATAAAATTAGAATGAACATGGTGCTAATCAAGTGGTTAAACATTTTCTGATTTAGCTAATTTTCTGTGGGATTCATATGTATGTATATAACTAGAGAATGACTGGTTTAAATTATTAAACTACATGCTAAAAATATAGCCATCCTCAAATTTCAAGTTTAAGGGGGTCATTTCTAGAACCTCCCTCAAAGACATACGGTAAATCCACCCCATTTAGTACTATACGTTTCACCAAAATATAAATTATCCGAATTTCGTGTAGTTAAAAAATAAAAATCATAATAAAATCTTCTACAATAGTTTCTGAAAAAAAAAACAGCAAATATAAATATAAAATTATAAAAATCAAAAAGTGGGTAACAATTTAAAGGCCCTGGCCAATCACTTATGTATTGCTCAAGGATGAACTAGTTAGTATTAATGTATTGATAAAGTTTGCAGTTTTTTTTTTTTGACATAACCGATCATTTTCATTAATAGCTTCTAGAAAAGGCGTATTACATAAACTCCAGGATTTGGATCATGTCTCTAGACCAAGCAAAACAAAATACTTGATTAACTTCGTTCATTTGTTTCATGATGCTCGTTTATTCAAAACGAGCCTACAAGTAAGAAAAACAACCTACATCTAAAAATTTGAAATTCAATCTCGTAGGCTACAAAAAAAAACCCCTAAATTGGGCGAAGGGTCATCAGGCCCAAAGAGACCCAAACCCTAGCCCAATTCAATACAACAAATCGAGAAGGCCCTAGCCCACTGAAAAACCCTGGCACTCTAGCAAACCAATCGCTGCCACCATCTTTAAGACATACAGCATCTTCCCATCCGTTGTTGGCAACCACAGGTAGAACTCTACACCACTCTTCCAGGCCTTAAAGTTTGATCCAGTGAGCATCTGGATGTTATTCAAATTCATATAGGTGATTCCTAGAGTGCAAAACAAAAGAAAAAGTAAGTTTTAGTTTTTAACAGTTATAGAAACAAGTTTTGTTCAAGGTGTCCTGTATGCATGTGTAAATTCTAAAGCAGTTCAAACAATCACACAAGCAGAAAACAAAACATCTTGTAAAACAAAACAATACCAAAAGCAAATAATGCAATTTTAACCCCAAAATCTGTAGTCAATATCAAGTATTACTTTTATAGCAGAAAACATGATATTTTGAAATTTTTCTCAATCATTATGCCACAAGCAGTGAATTTGTTGTAAATATTTGTGGATAATCATGTAAATATTTGTGGATAATCATGTAAATAGATGTTGAGTAATGTTAAGTAATAGGTGGACAATCATTATCCCTATAGATTGGTGATTGATAGGTTGTAATTGTAGGAGTGATTGGATTGTAATTAAGCATTACCCTTTTGTGTACACCATGTAGTCCTATATAAGGCTCCTCATGGTGAGATGAATAATACACACATTCTATTCTATGTGTCCAAACTCTCTCTCTCTCTCTCTCAAAAACTTTTCTGTTTTACAACACGTTATCAGCACGAAAACTCTAACCCAAGCCCTAGCCAGGAATAAACCCCCCCTGCTGCAGCCTGTTTGCACGCCCCAAAACCTCTTGATCGGGACCTCAGATCAAAATCTTTCCTTCATCAAAGTTGTTCATCTCTGCCTCTTCTATCTGCCCTCCAAATTTCAGCCCTATTGGAGTTGTTTTGAGACCTGTACACCATTCGAAGTGGGAGTTGTTCAGAAGAGAATCTGCTTCGTGTTCACGACTAGCTCTAAGATTTGGATCGAATAGCTTTGAGATTCGGGATTTCCTACCAGAAGAGACGAATAGCTCTTGGATTGGCTGAGAAGACAACCTTCTCAGTTCTGCACACATAAGCTGAAGATTCATCCGCTCTTCATCAGGTAATGTTTTCCAACATCGACTTTTATATTCATGCTTATTGAGCCTATTGATTGAACATGAAAAATCCTCCATGATGCATGAACCCTAAATTCTGATTGTTTTATTTGGAATATATATATATATCTGTTCATGTTTTGGATTGTTTGATTGGAAAAGAAAAGAGAAAAATTTATGGACTGCAACTATATATCTGTAGTACTTGGTCCAGTAGTACCAAATCACTATCAGTAACATCAATTCAACAAGAAAGAAAAAAAAAACACATTGTGCAGTTGCTGGGATTCGAACCCAGCTAAAATAGGTACCAACTCAACATGTTGTCTGCTGTACCACTATGGCAAGTTAGTATGTGTTAACACTATTTAGTATTAATTCTGCCAGAAGCAGATTTGAGGCCAATTAATTGGTGATTGATCAACCCGTGATTTGATTTTGATTGATTTTATCCAAAGCAATTACCATAGTAATTTATGCTCATTACCACAATCACTTCATTATCACATTGAGACAATTCTGAATTATTGCGTGAATTATGGGCTTAATTTTTGGTTTCACAAATTTGAATTATGCCATTATAATTCCTTATGCTAGAAGCATTATGGGTTGAATTATTACGCGATTATTACATAAACATTATGCCAGAAGCATTTGCCCAATTTACCTATACGAAATGCCAGAAGCATTAATGGGATTTGAACCCATTTCCTTAGGTACATAACCGTTGCATAAATTTATTTACGTTATGATTTAATAACATATATTGAATTTGGTTATGTTATAATTGTGAATATTAAATGTGGCTGAGTCAGAAGCTCAAATCAAGCTCAAAGTCACAACAACAAATCTGAGCCAGAAGCTTAGGCCCAAGTTGCAAGGCTAGAACAGAAGCTCGCCACGTGTTGCCATAACAAACGTTATGAATCTTCTCAAACTAGGCTCATCCAGTTGGATGCGATGTCTAGGCAAGGTTCAGATGAGGCTGTGTACTTAAGAGAGCCTCGCTCCACCTAAACCTCATCTTTCTTTACCTGGTCGTATTCAATTGGAGTTACCGAAAGGGTTGAGTAATAACTTTTCATTCCTTGGCAAACCAACTTGAGCCCAGCAGGCCCACTCTCCCTCTGCGGGACCTAGCAGCCCAGCAGGCCTCACACACCATTTGAATTACGCATGAAAGGCCTGGTCACAAGCCCGCAGACTAAGCCCGATAGGCTTCACTATCAAGCCCACTCCTTTGGTCCAGCAGAATTAAATAAAAAGAAAAATGATTTAATATTGTAAATAGATTCACCATATTTAAATATGTGTAATTAATTGCCAGAAGCATTTATTCACATAATTGTGTGATAATTAATATGTTATATTACTAGCATGCAATTAATATCTCAATTGATTTGTGATTTTTATTTATCCAATTTGTGAGATTATTTCAATTTGCTTTATTCAATATTATTGAGTTACTTGTCTAAATTTTCGCACTAGAATATATGTGTAGAAAATGCAGGTACCTAATGAACTAGAAGTTCTAAATAAACCAGTAGTTCATACATATATCGAACTTGTAGTTTCGATAATGCCGTTTAAGAAACTTGAAGTTTCCTTCATAAATTCACCACACACGATAAAACCAGTAGATTTTACATGTCTAATCCGATTTTTCATACCATGTTATAGAACATGAAGTTCTCATTACTTGCTTATGGATGATATTACCCAAAGCACTAGTATTATTTGTTCCTTTCTTGTAAGAAATGTCAAATCTCAACATGTTTGACTTTGTTGCTTGGGAGGTCTCCAGAAGAAACTATCTAAAG
Source organism: Rosa rugosa (assembly GCF_958449725.1). Classification (NCBI taxonomy): domain Eukaryota; kingdom Viridiplantae; phylum Streptophyta; class Magnoliopsida; order Rosales; family Rosaceae; genus Rosa; species Rosa rugosa. The sequence goes on from NC_084820.1 coordinate 31,999,987, forward strand.
TGAACTCAAGATGTGAAAATTCATCTGACTGCAAAGAAGATGAGATCAACAATCAATGCTAACAATGTCGTCATTGAGGCTTTTAATATGAGTGCCATAATTTTCAAAAAGGAAACATATGGAGAAAACACTCCAAGTTGAGTATCCGATGAAAATGATACACAGACTCTTTGGGTCGCTCTGGAAGAGCACTTTCACCATCAGATGACCATTTTCTTGCTTGAAGCAAGACATGATTGGCAGAACGAAATTAGCCCATATGACTGTCTGCCACTTGACCAAAGCCCAAGAGGCCACGTAATCAAGCTCCACGTGGCCAAGGCCCACGTGGTAGGAACCATGATGCCATAACTCAGCAAGCCCGAGTTGAAAGGAACACTGGTTCGGCCTGTCGCCACCAGAATCAGCATGATCTTTGTTATCGATGTGGAGGAATTGACTGCTGGTCTCGCACCTGTTGTGCGATAGCCGAAGCAGTAGATGAGAATTACGCCGGTCGCGGAACTCGAAATACCAACTTTATTAAAGGGTCATTTTCTATCGATTCCACACTAGAGATCATGGATTTTCAGGCAGTTACTGAACATACCGAGGATTAGAACTCGAAGACATGGGTATAATTGGCCCCTTGTGCCATATCTATTTCATCTTAATGAATGAAACATCTTCGGATTTTGGTGATTTATGTTTTCAATTATTTTGGATTATAGAAATGTGGTTATGTTCGAATATATTTAGTTCAATAAACTTATTTATACATGTGATCCATTGAATTAAATAAATGAATAGGCATATTCTGTGGGGAAGTTTGTTGTTTGGTTAAAAGTGCTATTACGCACACCATACTCCCAGATCGGAGATATTTTTCAAACTTATGTCTATTCATACCTCTGTGACAACCGTATCAGGCAAATCCAACCTGATAGAGGGTTATGGCAAAACTCACTGTATGTTGTCCAATGGTACTAAACCTACCATTAATGAGGCCTTATAATCTCCATGTTCCAGAAGAATGTTATTGAGTATTAAGGATATTCGAACCAACGGTTACCACGTTGAAACCACTAAGAAAAATGAGTGTAATATCTTTGCATAACCTCCAAGTGTGTGGCCAGAAGCGTACATTGGAGAAAAAATTGAAATCTGTTAGCTATAAGCTAACTAATTCAAGCAACTACTTGCTATGGCATGACCGTTTGGGACACCCAGGTCAAAGTATGATGCACCGTATCCTCAACTCATCACAGGTGCATCCCCTTCTGAATAAGGGTCTTGTATATAATGACACATTATGTCATACTCGTTAAGAATATTTAATACTAGACCATCATATGCAAAGACTAGTACATACACCACCATTTTTCTGCACAGAATGCAAGGGAAATTTGTGGACATATATATCCAACCACCATGTGGACCAGTTAAATATTAATGGTTTTGGTTGATGTATCGACAAAGTGATCACATGTTACACTATTGTCCACAAGAAAACGCTGCTTTTGCTAAACTCTCACCCAGATCATGAAACTGAGGGTTCACCACTCAGATTATCCCATAAAGTCTATAAGACTTGATAATACCGGAGAGTTTACATCGAAGTCTTTCGATGATTATTGCATATCCCTTGGGATTGATGCTGAATATATAGTTCCGTATGTTCACACCCAAGATGGTCTCGCAAATAGAATCTTGGTAATGCGCACCAAGCTTCTAGTTTTTGCGTGGGGCTATGCAATCTTGCATGCAGCTATGTTGGTCCCGTTGAGGCCCATTGCTACCCAACCTTACTCCGCCTTACAGTTGGTGACTGGGTACGAACCTGATGTTTCGCACTTACGCGCATTTGGGTATGCAGTCTGCGTGCCAATTGTGCCGTCACAACGTACAAAATTGGGTCCTCAACAAAGGATGGGCGTGTATGTCGATTATGAATCCCATCCATTTTGTGCTCTTTAGAGCCCTTGACAGGCGATCTCTTTACCGCTAGATTTGTGAATTGTCACTTTGATAAGACAATCTTCCCGCCGTTAGGGGGAGATAAGAACGTCACCGTTCCTGATGAACGGCGTGAATTAACATGGAATGTCCCCACAATGTCTCATCTTGATCCCCAAACCGCATGAAAATACTGAAGTGCGGACAATTCTAGACCTATAGAGACACTTTCTCTGATCTAGCTAAAATGACGAGATCACATATACCTGCTGCAAATGTGCCTGCAAGGATAGATGTCCCTGTAGGACGCGTCGCCCCAGATGGACGAGGTACGACCATGGCGGCTAACCAGTTACATGTCCCTGCCCAGAAGCGAGGTAGACCACTAGGTTCGAAGGATTCTTATCCCCGGAAGAGGGTAAAACTGGCACCAACGAATCCACTAGACATTGCGATCTCAACTGATCCATCTCACGAGACAATTCCGGATTATGGGTCTGTCCTAGAAGAGACGACGTTGGGGGACGCTCCAACGTCTGAACCCACTCCCGAGAATAGAGAAATCTCGGTAAATTATGCATGCTTAAGTGAGATCTGGAATCGGAATGAGATTATCATCGATGATATATTTGTATTCGCAGTAGCTACCGAAATTATAAATAGCGATGACATCGAACCTCGCTCCGTTGATGAATATCAACGAAGAGACGACTGGCCAAAAAAGGAAATAAGCAATCCAGGTCAAATTAGATTCCTTGACAAAGAGAAAGGTGTTTGGACCTGTTGTTCCCACACCTCCCCATGTTAAACCCGTAGAATTTAAATGGGTATGTGTAAGGAAGCGTAATGAGAAAAACGAGATTGTGATACACAAGGCTCGTCTAGTGGCGCAAGGATTTTCTCAAACACCCTGTGATTGATTACAAGGAGATGTATTCTCCCGTAATGGACGTCATAACGTTCCACTACCTTATCAGTTTGGTAGTTTCCGAAAAACTGAATATGCAGCTTATGAATATGGTCACAGCTTATCTCTATGGGGATCACGATACAGAGATATACATAAAAGTTCCTGAAGGACTTAATATACCCGATGCAAATAGTTCTAGACCACGGAACACGCTCTCCATTAGTTTTGAGGCGTTCACTTTATGGATTGAAACAATCTAGACGGAGGTGGTATAACCGTCTAAGTGAATATTTGATCGGGATGGGATATGTGAATAATAAACTATGCCCATGCGTGTTTATTAAGGAAACAAGTTCCGAGTTTGCAATTATGATGGTCTATGTCAATGACATAAATTAGACTGATACTCCTGAAGAAATCAAGGAAACCACAAAACACTTGAAGTCGGAATTTGAGATGAAAGGCCTTGGGAAACAAATTATTGTCTCGACCTGAAGTCCGAGGACAGTGCAGATGAAATTTTGGTCCATCAACCAAATTACATCCAGAAGATGTTAAGATTCTTTAATGAGGATAAAAGCGCATACCCATAGTCGTCCGAAGTCTAGAAAGAACCGTATCGTCCTGCAGATGATAACGAAGAGATATTGGTGCCAGAAGTCCCATATCTAAGTGCAATAGGTGCATTATTGTACTTGGCTTAATGCCCTAGACAGGACATCTCATTCGATGTGAACTTGTTAGCTAGATATATGTCTGCGCCAACACGCCGCCACTGGAATGGCATAAAAGACATTTTTCGCTACCTTAGAGATATGGCGGATATTGGCTTATTCTATCCCTACGCATCAAGGAATGGATCAAACCCCCTTGATCCTCAGAATGATGCTTGCCTTGTTAGATATGCTGATATAGACTATCTATCAGACCCGCACAAGGCACGTTCCCAAACTAGTTATGTCTTTACCATTGGGAATACTGCAATTTCTTGGAGGTCTACGAAATAGACACTTGTTGCTACCTCTTCGAATCATGCTGAGATTCTAGCTCTTCACGAAGCAGTACGTGAATGTATATGGTTGAGAGCCATCACAAAGCATGTTCGAAACACATGTGGACTGTATTCCACTACTAATGAACCAACCACTATCCACGAAGATAATGCTGCTTGTATTGAGCAAATGAAGACGGGTTTCATCAAAGGAGACAACACCAAACATATTGCACCGAAGTTCTTCTTCATCAGCAACAACAGGAGCATCAGAAGATTGAAGTCAAGCAGATTCGATCTGAAGATAATTGTGCAGACCTCTTTACCAAGTCACTACCAAAGTCTACATTCCAGAAGCATGTTCAAGGTATTGGTCTATGTAAACTATCTGAATTACCTAACATGTAATTTTCAGGGGGAGTCGAAATCAGGGGGAGTATCCCGAAGCATACACACTTGACCATCGTGTACTCTTTTTGTCCTTCGTCCAGGGTTATTTTGTCCCACTGGGTTTTGTTACTTGGCAAGGTTTTAACGAGGCACATCTTTAGCATGGTCACCCCACTTATACTACATCTTGAAGATGCTTTGATTTGACATATATGCATTTGTTCATCTTTTCCCTTCGACCACGGGTTTCTCCCACTGGGTTTACCGGGCAAGGTTTTGGTGTAGCAACTCTAATGCATCCCTCTCGTAGACATACTACCTACCTATGGTGTTGATAAGAAGACTTCACCTATCACTAAAGCTGTGATACTGCTACTCCACACTCAAGCGCGTTGTGCTCTTTTTCTCCTTCGACCAATGTTGTTTTTTTCCCACAGGGTTTTTATTACTTGGCAAGGTTTTTGACGAGGCAACTTAGAAGCGCTCAGCCTATGCAACACTATTGACATGGAATATCCAAGGGGGAGTGTTGTAAATATTTGTGGATAATCATGTAAATAGATGTTGAGTAATAGGTGCCTATCCCTATAGATTGGTGATTGATAGGTTGTAATTGTAGGAGTGATTGGATTGTAATTAAGCATTACCCTTTTGTGTACACCATGTAGTCCTATATAAGGCTCCTCATGGTGAGATGAATAATACACACATTCTATTCTATGTGTCCAAACTCTCTCTCTCTCTCTCTCAAAAACTTTTCTGTTTTACAACAGAATTCAATTTATTCTAAAAGTCATCAACATCTTTATGATAGAAGAAAAGTCCCTAGAATCCCAAGCTGAATCCAAAATCATGCATAATGCTGCTTAACATTTTAAACTATACAATTCACACTTCTTTGGAAGACAATATATGCACAATTTAAAAAGCAAGCACAAGTTCTAGGTTTTTATTAACTCGATGAATTTTAACTAACAATTAGACAATTGCTTTGTGCAACATGTCTTCTTAAATTTTTTAAATTCTTAGACCATGATGAAGTTTCTTTCAAAATTTCTTTCTTGAAAACAATTTATTGTCAGTCAAAATTTCTATTCCATTTGCAATTTTCACATAGCAACCATGTACAAAGAGATCAACTTAATCACATGGCATATCAAACAATCACAGATTATCAAGCACAAAAACTTCACAGTGTGTAAAACGAACGTATCAAAACATTAAGATATTCACACACATATCCCAAAACCATCAGAACACAAAAACAATTTCTGAAAAAATAAGTTTCATCCGGTCACCATCAACTCTAGCCTAGGTGCACACGGGGAATGCCTCTATTGTTCTTGTACATTACGATGATTAAAACATTCCAAATTTTAAAACCAAAATTTCCAGAAATCCTAACCTTGTTCATTCTTAATTTGCTGCAAAAATTTATCGCAGAAGATTGAATTTTTATCCAAAAACAGCAATCGATCAGTTCGGCTTCTTAGAGCATCTGCCACCGTACCCTTTAATTGATAGGATATATAGCCATATATGGCTTATCACATGTTATCATTCTAGAGAATCTTTGATACATGTTGCCACCATAAGCCATAATTAGTAAGGTATAATTCAAACTCATTCTGTTATACCTCTTGCAACGGTTTTTTTATTATATTTTTGCCATAGAGATGGCTTACCTGATTGAACAATAAAATATTAAATAGAGATGGCTTACCTGATTGAAAGCCATATATGGCTTGGACTATAAACCATACGGCAAAAAATTTGCTTGGGAATTGTGGAATGCCTTACCATGGGAGAGGGTAATACGCTATATATGCCTTTATAGGGTACGGTGGCAGATGGTCTTAATCCGCGGTGATTAGTCTTGAATTCCATGGAGGACATAAAACATCCTCTGCGCTTTCAATCTCGGATAGAAACTCAAATCCCCAAATTCTAATATGATCGTCAGAGTATAACGGTCACCTGTAGAGGAGTTCTGAAGGAGTTTGGATCCAGGTCAGCGCCTTGCGGGTTTGGGCTGAAGGTTTTTTTTTTACTAATTTTGGCCCATTCGTGGCCTGTTTTCTGTAGCAAGGTTTTGGTTTGAAATCTTGTAGTTTTTGCTAAAATAAAATTTTGGTTCTTCCAAAAATTGATTAATTAAAAACTATTTATGTTTGTGAAAACCTAATGCTCTGATACCATATGTTATACTGAATGAGCAAACAATCCCAAGATCAATTCACAAGATCATAAACACACTGTAAATCAATCAACACCACATGAACCAAAATACACAGTTATGAGACTAACCTTCTTCAGTGTTGGGAGTCATTGTAGTAGTACCAAACGATCTTGATCACGAACACAAGTTGATATTCTCCTCAGCACTGGGATCAAGCACCTTTCTATGGAGCAGGTCTTAATGTTTTGTTATAGAGAGAGCAGGGACTAAACCACCTATTTATATTGGTTAATGATCCTAAGAATCCTCCCATAAAAGTGTTTCTTAGAAAACAAGTCACCAATAATAAGAAGCCTAATGCAACACTAATTCAGATTACAATTGTAATTGAACTAATGGATTTCTAACCTATGAGCTGATATAATTGTCTCAATAGGTTTCTAGGTATTGTACTTGACATACATCTCCTATTTATGATCAAGGTTCTAATCCAATTTGTATACTGAATAATAGATGATGATAGGTCCATATTTGTTCTAACATGAAACAATCTTATTTTGTTCCAATTGTCCTCTGTCTCGGAAGAAAAACAATTAAAACACACATAATGAACCAAACCAGGAAACAAAACCAAACTAAAATAGAAGAAGAAAACCAAAAAACTTCACTCCTACACTTGATACCGTATTGACTTGAGAAAAAATCAACCTAATTATTCTTACCATTTTTTTATTAACAATTATTCTTACTATACTAAGAGTAAATTAATACATCAAAACGGCACTTTCTTATTTTGTCTTAAAAAGAACGTAGGAACCTACACAAAAAGAAAATAAATCTTACCCAAGAATCAATTTCATTCTCAACAAAAACAGAAAGAAAAAAACTATGATAGGTTTTGCAGCCTTTGGACTTGGCCATGTACATAGAACATACATAGTCAAATATAAGAAGTAGACAAATGTCTTCAGTTCGGCCTCATTAAAACTTAAAGAAGCCAATACCACAAGCAGGTGGTGGATTTGGGGTCCAATCAAGGTCAAGGATCAACCGATCAAGTCGGAAAAAAAATCTAGATCTAGGGACGAGAAAGACAACATTGTCCAAGTGAGCAATATAATTGAGCAACAGTTGCAACACACAAGATATCAATACCAATTTTTCAGATCATATTGAATATGGTCGCAGTTTTTAGAATTAATTTCAGTTTACCCCTTGAGGTTTGGGGGTGTCATTATTTGACCCCCTCTATTCTCAATTTTGAATTTTTATCCTTCAAGCTTTTCAATTTCAGTCAGCTGTGTCCAATTTGAACGTTAACTCCGATGATGGGGCCCACTTCAAGGGTTAAAAGGGTCATTTCAATAGGGTTGGGTAAAAAAGCCCGAAAATCTGGCCCGACACGCGTTGACCCGGCCCGTATGGTCCGGGCTTTGTTAAGATTTGGGAGAAACGGTTCAGGCCCGGGCCGAGATATATAAAACATGGTTCGGGCCCAGGCCTTGAATATCATTATATAAAAAGCCCGCAAGGCCTGTTAGTACTCTTTTTTTGGGCTGATTCATTACCCATCCTAGCATATATAATAATAGTCTTGCCCACATATGCTAAGCATATGTAAAATATATTTTTTGCTTTAAATTTTCTTTTTGTAATATTTATGTCTTGGTAATTATTGAAGTTAGAGAAATATGGTGTAGATGAGGGCAGTGGAAAGTTATCTACATAATAAGCTAATAAGGTACTGGGAAGTTATCCACGTACAAAATGGGTTAGTGGGAACATATTTTTCATTTTAACTGTTTATCAGTATTTTATTATTTACTATAATACCCTTCAAATATTAGAAATTATTTAAAACAGTGGCTAAAACAGTGAATTCTCTTAATAATAGTATAGATAATTGTGGGGGTTCTTTTGAATTAAGCAAGACTAGGCCAAAATTAACTCAATACCTTGATGTTAAAGAGAGAACCTTGTGCGTGATTCAGATATCAAGTGAGGCTTGACAGCGTAAAGATGGTGTGGGAGCTAGAAACATACTGCGGTGAAAGAATTTGGGGATTTTTGAATTCAGGTTTTCTGGAAGACGAGCTTGAAGGGGGATTTTGGGAGAAAAGGGACTAAGAGCTAGGTTTTGTGCTTAGAGGCTTGGAGGCTTGAAGAGTTGAGGCTTTTTAATGTTTCTCAGCTTTCTGGGTTGTTGCTTGATGATAATTTCAGTTCCTGATCTCTCGTTTTATAGGCTCAATTGGAGGGGTATTATGGTGGCTCAAGCCCTTTGGTTTTCTGGGTAAGATGCTTCTCCTTTAGCTCATGCAGGATTTCTGCCTTAAAATTTGGGAGATCAGAGCTTTCTTGAGGGATGGAGTCTTGGAAAGAGGAGAAGAGCGTTGCAACAGTGAGCAAAGGTCGCAGCAGAGACAGCTGCGGTGGCACAAAACCTGGAACGAGGCAGAAGGGGAAGCTAGGGGGTTGTGAGCTCATCATTCAAGGGGGGAGAGGACATCCGCCTATCGGTCGGAAGGTAATCCTTGCTAACTGACAGGAGGGATCGATATTCCTCTTGGATATTTGGGTCGAGTAGCGTGTTTGGCAGCTGCGGGGAAAGGAAAGGAAGCTAGAAGAAAGACCGGAAAGGCTTGACTATCTTATTTCTTTTGGGTTTGGGCTTTTCTTTGGGCTTTGAGTTTTTAGGGAAAAAGGTTGATCAAAACCTCATTTTCACCAATTCGCTATTGATTTAAAATACCGGGCTTGGATCTCGAGCCCAAGATCGAGACCACCGATGACATTAAACCAATAGACGAGCATTATATGTTTCCGTAACCTTCCACACCATACCCACTTCTGCAAGCCCCAGAAATGCGTGGATGTGGCTTGGGTCCACATCTAGGGTGTGTTTGCTTGGCGGGTTAAAGTCGAGAGATGGGTATAAAATTCTATAGTTTTACAGAATTTTATACAAATTGCGTGTTTATGCTAAAATATGTCGCGACGACATATTTATTTGTCGTGTGATTTTTTGGGTACCACATTAGCCCCCTTGATTATGTGGGCTGCTTGAAGCATGAAATGGGCCGCATAATCAAAATGAGGAAAAATCAGCCCAACCTACAATTTCTAAGGTGAGTCAGCATGAGAGGGCTGCTCTTTTCTTTTCTTTTCTTTCTTCTTCTTTTGAACAATAACGTGTAAAGGCTCCACAGTTTCGCCTCCTCTTCCCGCTTAAGGAGTGTTGGGGTAAATTTATGTTGGGGTGAATTTGTACAGAGGCTGGTAGAATTGCTTGATTGGGTTCATCTCCTCTGTTTACCCCTTCTGAGTTCAGGAACTGGGTCCAAAGCTTCAAGAAGCTTTGTAGCGTCTTCCCTTACTCCCTGCAATAAGGTTGGCCTGCTGCGGTGGTCGGGCTTCTGGTGATGGTGAGGTAAAAGCTTCATATAGCTTTGATAGATGAACAAAAGTGCATAAAAGGCTTGCAAGAAGGCATGTGGCGTGGGAGCTAGAAGCACATGAGTTGCAGAAGATGAGAGCTTTGCTGCGGTGAGAGGTTTGCGGCGTATCATCTATTGCAGTGATGAAGGAATGGATTTTGGGGATAGCTTATGGTTTTAAAGGTCGTGTAAGGCTTTGAATTGGTTTTGGGTTGGAGGTTGAGAACGCTTGATTTGTTGCTTGAGGTTTGCTCATGGGTTGTGTTGCTTGGAGCTTGCATGATCTAGTGCTTGGAGATTGTCTCCTCCCATTGCAGCAACTAGAAGCCTTAATTTATAGGCTGGAGGAGGTGAGGTAAAGATACAGGTTCATGGGAGAAAGCTATTGGACTTTGAAAGAGAACTATAATGGTAAAGTCAAATCCGGAGAACAAGGCAATAACCAAATGACTAAAGGATGGTGTGGCTGTACTAGTTTTGCTTGAATTATGGGATTTGAGTAGCAGATTTATGGGGAAGAGTTGTTTATGTGACTGTATCTCATTGGGAGAGTTGCACCCTACTTTTGGAAGAACAAATAAAAGAGGAAATGTGATTGAGACCTTGTATTTGTCATCGAAGAAGATGAGTTACTGCAGGGTAAAGGCATAAACCGTCAACTGGAAAAGCTATTGGTTTTATGGGTAGGGCATACGACTATGTTTAGGCTAATGGGTTTGGATTCTCTCATCTTTGCATGTCCATATAATGATTTAGATTGTCGGGCCTGGATTTTGGTCCCAAGTCCAAAACCGCCGACAATCGAAAACCAAGAATGGGCCTCATGTACTTCTGTTACCTTCCACACCACACCCAATCTTGTAAGCCCCAAGAGCATGATTGTGGCTTGGGTCCACGTGCGTGGCATGACACTTAATAAGGCGGGATCGAGAGTGAATTGCAAGATAAAGAGTTCTTTCTAGCATAATGGGCTTTAAGCTATTAAAGCCCATAATTTGTACTTTTGCGCATCTATATTTGTATTTGGGCCTCGAACAACTATTGAGCATGAATATTGATTTTTTGGGTATCAACATTAGCCCCCTTGATTATGTAGGCTATGCAATGGCTATGAAATAGGCTGCATAATCGATAAGAAAGTAAGGTAAGCATGAAAGCCAAGTGTATAGAAGCATGGAATTTGAAAGAGTTAGTCGCATGAGAGCTTGAAGTACTCGCATGATTTGCTTGAAGGAAGAGTGTATGTGTTTACGAGGACAATGATGAAAGTAAGCATAAGATAATGAGAATGAGTTAAGTAAAAGTAAAATTAATAATGAATTAGAGTAAAATAAGAGTGAGTTTGAAAGTAAAGCATGTGTGCGATTGAATGAAGAGTGAGTATAACATGGTAAAAGCTAGTAGAATAATCGCGAACACAAGAACATAATGAAAAATTGGTGAATGGTCAAGCATAGCTTGTGGAAAACAAGCAAGCAATGAGCAAGCGAGGAATCCGAGGATATATATAATCACGAGATTTAGAAAATAAGTTGTTCTTTCGAAAATGAAGAACATGAGTATTAGATGAACAAGTAATTTGGCGAGTGAGAATAATAAGCTAAATCAGATTTGTTATCTATTTTGTTCAATTGATAACTATATAAGCATGGAACTCTTTTTTTTGGTTTATTCATTATGTTGTTAAGTTATTATTGCGAAAGACATCGAGTTGTGGAACCAAGTCAATCAACAAGCTACACATTTTGTTTTGGTTTTTTGTTAATGGAGGCCTTCAAGCCCAGAAAAATGAAAGAAAAAAAATCCCTACTTAGCGAAAGCTGTTACAACGATCCAAGGCCTCGCTAGGCCATGAATATTATCTATCCGAACAAATGGAGAATAAATGGAAATTTTTTGTCCAATCTGCAGATGCAGATCTCTTCTTTCTATTGAATTTTGTTTGTTTTTTTTTTGTTTTTTTCACTAATTTTCAAAAATCACAAAACTGGGCCCAAAAACCCGAAAACCCGGCCCGAAAAAAAGGGTCCGGGCCTAGTCCGGTCCCAGTTGTTGAAACACATCATTTGGGCCCGGCCCTAAATGTTGCGGGCCGGGTTCGGGCCCAGAGAATTTTAGCAAAGCCCACCCCCGTGCCCAGCCCTACATTTCAAGACAAAAGAAAAACCACGATAAAAAAAAACCCTCTCTCTCTCTCCCTCCCTCCCATGTCATTAACTGCAAGGACCAGCTGACCAAAGCTGCCGGAGGGATTACATAGTCTTTCCCCTGTGTCGTCGGGTTTTGCGAGATTGAATCGATGCGAATCAAGGTTCCGACTGAACCAAAGAAGATCCATGGCTAGGGCGTCAAATTGGACCCACCGCAAGTATCTCTACGAAACTCTTGGATCCTTCTTCATCTTAATGTTTCAAGCTTTGATTTTGGAATTTCTGGGATTTTTGACATTTTTTAGTGTTTTACGTTTTGAATTTTTTTTTTTTTTTTCAAAACACAGAATTAGAGTTGGATGCTGATGATGAGTGAGTTCCGGCTCAGGCTTAAGCTTAGAAGTTTCTCGCAGTGGCCAATGTCCCAGGGAATGCTGCAGTGAAGTTGTTTCGTTGTAATTCAATCTTGTAGAGGCTCTTGCAGCCGATGAAGTCAAGGATTTTTTAAGTGAGGTTGCTAGAAATGGCGAAGAATATCTGCAGATTTGTTACGGGCCAGATGTTTGATGGAAGTAGTGTGTGGAGAGGGTTCTGGGTACTGGAGTTTCGCGACATTGCCGAGATCGGAGGGTATGGGGCCGGTGATGATGCTGATGTGATGGTTTGTTACCTATATCTTTACTAGAAATTATTTTTGAAAGATTGAATTTCATATCTATAAATTGATGAATAGGAGAGTGAAGAGGGTTAGGAATGAGAGTAGTGCTCTGCTTCAAGGAAGAGATATTTTAAGTGGAGAGATTTGAAAGAGGAGGATCAAGGAAGAAGAAGAAGATTTTTTTTTTTTTTTTGGTTGTGGGTTTTTTTTGTCTTGAAATGACTATTTTAGCCCTTGAAGTGAGTCCAATCGTTAGAGTTAACGTTCAATTTGGACATAATCTGATAAATTGGACACGGCTGACTGAAATTGGAAAACTTTGGGGGTAAAAATTTAAAATTGAGTAGAGGGGGTGAAATGATGACACTCCTAAACCTCAAGGAGATAAATTGAAATTAATCCCAGTTTTTACTATACATTAATAAGAATGAAAATTCATATAGCAAATTTACACCCCAAACCTCAAGAGTAAACTGAAATTAATCCTAATTTTTACTGTACGTTAACGAGAATGAAAATTAATATAGCAAATTATCCACAAGTGTCTATCTTTTTTAAACTTAAAAAGTATGCCACATAAACGTCATAGGTAAGACGGAATGAAACGACGTAGTTTTTACTCATAAATGTCCCAAACGTAAGCAATAGCTTTTCAAACTTGGGGAATCCCCCTCCATACCAAAAAAGCATGAACTTGTTTCTCTCATCTCAAAAGCTCAAGTCGTCTCACTCTCCTCTTCACATCTCTGCCGACTTAGCTGCTCTGCTACAAGGTCGTATCTCACACTCTCATCTCCTTCAAATCCATGCCCAAATCTTTGTTCTTGGTGCTCACCACAACGACTTGATAGCCACTCGTCTCATTGGCCATTACCCATCTCACATTGCTCTCCGTGTCTTTCATGGCCTCCGAAAACCCAATGTGTTCCCTTTCAACGCCATCATCAGGGTCTTCGCCGAACAGGGTTTCTTCTCCAATGCCTTCTCCCTCTTCAAAACCCTGAAACAGAGCTCCCCTTCGCCCAATGACTTCACCTTCTCTTTCCTTCTCAAGCCGTGTAGCTTTCGTTGCGGGGATTCTGTTTATGTCAAGCAAATTCACACCCATGTTGTGAAGATGGGCTTTCTTCACAACGAGTTCGTCTCTAATGGCCTGCTTGCTGTGTATGCCAAGGGACTCAAGGATTTGGGTCACGTCTCAACGAGTTCATTAATAGCTGCTAGAAAAGGCGTATTACATAAACTCCAGGAATTGGATCACGTCTGTAGACCAAGCAAAACAAAATACCTGATTAACTTCGTTCATTAGTTTCATTATGCTCGTTTATTCAAAACGAGCCTACAAGTAAGAAAAACAACCTACATCTAAAAATTTGAAATTCAATCTTGTAGGCTACAAAAAAAAAAAAAAAAAAAAACCCTAAATTGGGCCAAGGGTCAGGCCCAAAGAGACCCAAACCCTAGCCCAATTCAATACAGCAAATCGAGAAGGCCCTAGCCCACTGAAAAACCCTGGCACTCTAGCAAACCAATCACTGCCACCATCTTTAAGACATGCAACATATCTTCCCATCCATTGTTGGCAACCACAGGTAGAACTCTACACCACTCTTTCAGGCCTTAAAGTTTGATTCAGTGAGCATCTGGATGTTATTCAGATTCATATAGGTGATTCCTAGAGAGCAAAACAAAAGAAAACGTAAGTTTTAGTTTTTAACAGTTATCAATGTGTCCTGTATGCATGTGTAAATTCTAAAGCAGTTCAAACAATCACACAAGCAGAAAACAAAACATCTTGTAAAACAAAAAAAAATACCAAAAGCAAATAATGCAATTTTAACCCCAAAATCTGTAGTCAATATCAAGTATCACTTTTATAGCAGAAAACATGATATTTTGAAATTTTTCTCAATCATTATGCCACAAGGAGTGAATTCAATTTATTCTAAAAGCCATCAACATCTTTATGACAGAAGAAAAGTCTGTAGAATCCCAAGCTGAATCCAAAATCATGCATAATGCTGGTTAACATTTTAAACTATACAATTCACACTTCTTTGGAAGACAATATATGCACAGTTTAAAAAGCAAGCACAAGTTCTAGGTTTTTATTAACTCGATGAATTTTAACTAACAGTTAGACAATTGCTTTGTGCAACATGTTTTCTTAATTGTTTTAAATTCTTAGACCATGATGAAGTTTCTTTCAAAATTTCTTTCTTGAAAACAATTTATTGTCAGTCGAAATTTCTATTCCATCTGCAATTTTCACATAGCAACCATGTACAAGGAGATCAACTTAATCACATGGCATATCAAACAATCACAGATTATCAAGCACAGAAACTTCACAGTGTGTAAAACGAACATATCAAAACATTAAGATATTCACACACATGTCCCAAAACCATCATAACACAAAAACAATTTCTGGAAAAATAAGTTTCATCCGGTCACCATCTACATGTACTCTATCCTAGGTGCACGCGGGGAATGCCTCTATTGTTCTTGTACATTATGATGATTAAAACATTCCAAATTTTAAAACCAAAATTTCCAGAAATCCTAAACTTGTTCATTCTTAATTTGATGCAAAAAATTATCGCGGAAGCTTGAATTTTTATCCAAAAATAGCGATCGATCAGTTCGCTTCTTAATCCGCGGTGATTAGAGTCTTGAATTCCATGGAGGACATAAAACATCCTCTGCGCTTTCAATCTCGGATAGAAACCCTAATCCCCAAATTCTAATATGATCGTTAGAGTATAACGGTCACCTGCAAAGGAGTTCTAAAGGAGTTTGGATCCAGGTCAGCGCCCTGCGGGTTTGGGCTGAAGGTTTTTTTTTACTAATTTTGGCCCATTCGTGGCCTGTTTTTTGTAGCAAGGTTTTGGTTTGAAATCTTGTAGTTTTTGCTAAAATAAAATTTTGGTTCTTCCAAAAATTGATTAATTAAAAATGATTTATGTTTGTGAAAACCTAATGCTCTGATACCATATGTTATACTGAACACACTGTAAATCAATCAACACCACATGAACCAAAAAACACAGTTATGAGACTAACCTTCTTCAGTGTTGGGAGCCATTGCAGTAGTACCAAACGATCTTGACCACGAACACAAGTTGATCTTCTCCTCAGCTCTGGGATCAAGCACCTTTCTATGGAGCAGGTCTTAATGCTTTGTTATAGAGAGAGCAGGGACCAAACCACCTATTTATATTGGTTAATGATCCTAAGAATCCTCCCATAAAAGTGTTTAATAAGAAGCCTAATGCAACACTAATTCGGATTACAATTGTAATTGAACTAATGGATTCTTAACCTATGAGCTGATATAATTGTAGGTATTGTACTTGACATACATCTCCTATTTATGATCAAGGTTCTAATTCAATTTGTATATAATAGATGATGATAGGTCCACATTTGTTCTAACATGAAACAATCTTATTTTGTTCCAATTGTCCTCTGTCTCGGAAGAAAAATAAATAAAACATACATAATGAAACCAAACCAGGAAACAAAACGAAAACTAAAATAGAAGAAGAAAACCAAAAAAGTTCACTCCTCTACTTGATACTGTATTGACTTGAGAAAAAATCAACCAAATTATTCTTACCATATATTTTTTTATTAATAATTATTCTTACTATACTAAGACTAAATTAATACATTAAAACGGCACTTTCTTATTTTGTCTTAAAAAGAACGTAGGAACCTGCACAAAAAGAAAATAAATCTTACCCAAGAATCAATTTCATTATCAACAAAAACAGAAAGAAAAAAACATGCCCAGATAGGTTTTGCAGCCTTTGGACTTGGCCATGTGTTGGAATTAAGTGGACTCAACATTATCTAAAAGCATTAAGTAAATAGAACAATTGATCTAGCTAAATAAATAACAAGAAATATGTGATTATAACTCTAATACCAGTCACCTATCGAGATGTATATCTCTTGATAGGAGTAGGACTCTCATTGTTAATAACCTGATTAACATGAAGTGTTGTGATATGTTTTAAGTCTCCTAAACTGATAAACATGAAGTAAAACGAGGGCTCCTTATGGGATGAGTCCGAGATAAGGTTTTGGCCAATATATAAGGAGGAGAAAGTCCCTATGTTCAACACTGCATTTTTGCATACATTCTCAGCCCCATTCTGAAGCATCTAGTGTTGAAACATAGAAGACTTTCTTCCATTGTGCAGCTGCTCATTCGTGATCTCAGAAGATGTCTGCCTCGATGAATGCTCTTGGACAAGCTGTGGCTGCAGGGATTGAAAGTGTCAATTCAGGTGATTACTCCTACCGGGACTAGGAAAGCTTCTGGTGTGCTGCAAAATTGTTTTGTTCTTGTGCAGGTTGTGTGTTATGTGATTTGTGATAGGGAAAAAAATACAAACAGTACCCAATATATGGGTCACTCCGAATTTCTATACTCAAGTTTCCGAAACTAACACAATGGTACCCAAAATACCTAGCCCGACCAAATATACGTACCTCCCGTCCATGACTCCGTTAACCCGTATGCCAGGTGGTGTATTTGGGTGGGTATTTCTGTCATTTACTTACCCGAGCCCTATTCTTCGGTGGGATAAAGACTGACGCCCTGACTCACTCTCACTTTACTCTTTCCACAGCTGCACTCTCGCTCACAGACCCCGTGTAAAGGGAAAGTGAAAACTCAGAGAATCTAGGTGAAAATCATCAGATTCCACTTCTAATTTCGTGAAGCCTTCCATGAGACAGTACCTCATTCCAAAAAGCACCACCAACGCCTCACCAGAATGAGCAGACAGTCCTCCTTAGATGGTGTGCATCAGTGCTCTTTTCATACTACCCTTCTCATCTCTTACAACAGCTCCAGGCCTGCCTTGTGGGGGACCATCGTTCCGACGAACTTTGCCTCCTAGAAGAAATAGAAGAATTTGATGAAACACGAGATGAGACAGCAGGGAGTGGCCTCAAATTGGCTTTACCGAAACTGTTTTGCCATTCAAGTGCTTGAATGACAAGCTGCTCCCCACCATATACTTTTTCCCCGAATCTGCATGCATTTCGATTTTTCCAGATTAACCAAGCAATAACCCCACATAGGCAAAGAGGTGGAGCAAGCATCATCACACGTGCAGAAGTGGGGTTTAGATGCCAACACCGAGACCTGCCTTATTTTCTGTCTGTTGATCCATTTCTCAATGTGTTGGTGGTCATGGATTTTTCCTTTGTGCGATGGTTGCCATGTGAACCACAATACCCACTGCTCTCAATGAAGGAATAATGATTTTGAATTTGGTAGAGGTGTTCAGCTAGCTTGCACATGCCCGCTAAATTGCTAGAAAGTTCCTGCAGTTTTGCATTTGTATGGTTTTCAACTTTTCATTGCTGTACCTCTCTCTTCTTTGTATCATAGGCAGGAACCTTCTAGAATGTTCTGCTGGCTTGTATTAGTATTTATGGTTCCATGATTCCTTGGCTGGCTTTTGGTCTAATCCTCAAGTTGGTTTGTAATTTGTGTTCTTCATTCAATTAAAAAAAAAATCCACATCGGCCTGCTCCACAGAAAACTTTGAAGGGATTTTCTTTTTTGGCGGGAAAATGAGCTGTTAGTTAGAGTTGGCGCCAAATACCATCTCGGTCGGATTTACCCCTAAAAATACACCACGTGGCACATGGCTTAACGCCGTCATGGACGGCAGGTACATATATTGGGTCGGGCTAGGTATTTTGGGTACCATTGTGATAGTTTCGGAAACTTAGGTACAGAAATTCGGAGTGGCCCATAGGTTGGGTACTGTTTGTATTTTTTTCCCTTTGTGATATGATCTTGTGTGCATCATGTATTCTTACAAATGGTATCAGAGCTTAGGAATTTCATAAAACACATATCATACAGATTCTTATTTTTGATTTAGAAAAATAAAAATGAAAATTGTTTTCTGGAAAACAAAATATATTTTTAATTATGGTAAAGCAGGCCTTAACCCCGTTTTAGTCTTAATCCAACTCATTAAGAGAATAGGCCCAAACCCGAGACCATTTAAATATCAGTTAAAAGAATATTACCGTTAGAATATAACGGTCATATTAGGGATCGGATAGAGTTAGGCTTTGTTACTGAGATTGAATCCTCAGTTTAGGGGATTCAAGACCCCGCTTTAGAGATGTTGGATTATCAAAAGGGTTAAAAAATTGTTCCTGTTTTCAATCTTGCTTCCGCTAAATAAATGTTGCAGCGCTGTAGCAGAGGCCAAGGTATGTTTTCTGAGAAATCAGAACTTGCGTTTCAATTTACTATTTAGCATATGGAAAGGGTTGTCATATGGATTACTATTTAGCATATGGAAAGGGTTGTCATATTGCATATAAATATCATGTGTGGAATATGGATTGAATCTGCGATTGTTGATAAATGTATGGATGTGATGTTTCTGATGCACAAATATGTCTATGCTTGATATCCTTGATAATCTTGCCTTCAGTTGAATATGATTTTGAAACTAACAAGAATTCAATACAAATCTCCCAGTATGTAAATTTTTGCAATCTTGTTATGTTCTCATGATCATATATGCAGAATATAGTTAATAAACTGTGAACAATTAGGCAAAACACATTATTAACTTTTGATTTGTGAATTTCTGGTTACGGTTTGATCATGTTGCACAAAGCAATCCATCTTTTTCAGAGAAATTCTTAAAGATTAAACAAATTAACACTTGTGTTGCTATTTTTAAAATTACACTTATATTTTGTTCTTCCAAAGAAGATGTTCACTGTGTAATCTTGATTATGGTACAGCATCATGTATAAACACAAATACCTATATTGATTTTTTGAAACTTTTCTTATCTAAAGGTATGACTGTTTCAACTAATAACTGGTATATGTAGGATATAGCATGATGATTTAGAACCTTAAGAATGTTAAATTTTATGCCACAAAGGCATTACTTGATATTACTGCAGTTTATGGGGTTATTGTTTGTGATTGTGTTTCTGTGATGTTTGCCTACTTTTGAACTTATGCATGAAACACATAAAATTTAAAATACAGTCTTAACACACAGAAAATGAAATACTGCAGTAACTTACATGTTTTTTATTTTTCTTTTGTCTAGGACCTCTTGTTGTAACCTTAGGTCAGGTTGAGATGCTTAATGGGTGGAACTATAAGAAGTGGAGAAATCAGGTGGAATTTTATCTGTCCATGCATCAAAACATGGATCTTTGCCTTATAGAGGATCAGCCTTCTGAACTAGATTCTGAAAGTACCAATGAGGATAGGAGGCATTATAAGGAGTGGTATAGCAGCAACAGGAAAGCCAAAAATGTGATTAGGTGCACTATGTCAGACACAGTGAAAGGGTCTATAGTGGAGCCCGAGTTAGCCATGGACTTTCTGGAAGAAATTGCAGACAAATATAGAGAGAGTGACAAGGCTAAAGCAGCTAGGTTGTCTAGGAAATTTAATGAACTGAGTTTCTCTGGTAAGGGCAGTGTGAGGGAGCACATTATGCAGCTAATTGACATTAACTCTAGGCTCATAGACCTAGACATGGGAGTTAAAGATGAACAGGTGGTGCATGTGGCACGTCATTCTCTGCCAAACACCTACAGCAACCTGAGAACTTCCTATAATGCCTTAGAGACCAAATGGAACCTGAACAAGCTAATCTCGATCTGTGTGGATGAGGAGGAAAGAATTAAGAGAGAGGGAGTACCAACCACTACAGTTAATCTGGTTGAGAAACCAAAGTGGAAAAAGCAGAATAAACTTACGCCTAAGAAGACCACCATCACTAAAGTAGCTGGGAAACCTGTAGAAGCTAGAACTGGAAAAGTCTTTAAGTATAAGTGCTATTTCTGTAAAAAGATAGGGCACATGAAGAGGGACTGCAGTGGCTTTAAAGCTTGGATGATCAAGAAGGGTGAGTCATTTCCTAATTCAGTCTTTTCCTAGAAGTTAATTTTATAAATGTAGATTCACACACTTATTGGTTAGATTCAGGCTCACCTATTCATATTACCACCTCACTGCAGGGTATAACAAAGAGGAGGGCACCAAGGAAAAGTGAGCAGCAGGTCTGTGTGGGAAATGGAACAAGGGTAGCAGTTAAGGCTATTGGAACTCTGAAGATCGATTTAGGATTAGGCAAATTTATTTTTCTGGACAATGTTTATTATATTCCTTCTTCAAAAAGGAATCTTATTTCAGTAGGTCTTTTAGTTAGTATTGGATGCAAACTCATTATTGATTTTAGTGGAATAAAATTATTTCAGGGTTCTGAATACATTGGTTGTGGAATGTTTTCAAATAATTATTTGAGATTGGATTGTTCTGTTATTAAACAGGAAATTCTTTTAATTGAGAACAATGAAAACATGAATGCAGATAACAACATTACAGGTACTAAAAGAACTCTATTCAATAATAAGTCTGCAAAGTTATGGCACAGGAGACTAGGCCATATATCTAAAGAAAGACTTAAAACACTTGAGAAAAATAAGTTTTTGCTTGCATTGGATTATACAGACTTGAATGATTGCATTGAATGTTTTAAGGGAAAATTGACAAACTGCAGAAAGAAAAAGGCTTTAAGAAGTCAAAATCTCTTCGAACTCATTCATACAGATATATGTGGTCCATTCAAATATAAGACACTCTGTGGAAATTTTTAGGGCTAAATACTAGTTAGTACCCTGTGGTTTAGGTCCAAAATCAATTCAGTCCCTGGACTTCATATTTCATCAAAAACACCCCTGCACTTTCAATTTTGATCTAATAGGTCCAATTCGTTAATATTCTGTTATGGGTTCAAGTTATAGTTGGATTATTTGTTGAAAAACTATTTATTTTTAATAGTAGAACTCACTCCTAAATTGACTATGCAGACCACCTCGACACCACATCATAAAACATAGGCCATATATGAGCCACATTAACAAGTTAAATAACTCAATTGTCGGAAAACTAACAAATTGGACCTATTAGATCAAAATTGAAAGTGCAGGGGTGTTTTTGATGAAATTAGAAGTTCAGGGACTGAATTGATTTTGGACCTAAACCACAGGGTAGTAATTTGTATTTAGCCCAAATTTTTATTTCATCACATTTATAGACGACTTCTCTAGATACTGCTATATTTACTTGTTATCAGAAAAATCACAAGCTCTTGATGCATTCAAAATATACAAAACTGAAGTTGAATTGCAACTTGAAAAGAAAATTAAAGTAGTGAGATATGATAGAGGAGGTGAGTTCTATGGTAGACATACTGAAACAGGCCAGCAAAAGGGACCTTTTGCACTTTATTTACAAGAAAATGGCATTAAGGCTCAGTATACAACTCCCTACAACCCTCAACAAAATGGAACAGCAGAAAGAAAAAATAGAACCTTGTTAAACATGGTGAGGAGTATGATGTGTACTTCAGGTCTGCCAAAATATTTATGGGGTGAGGCTCTTAAGACTGCAAATTACATTTGCAATAGATCACCTAGTAAATCTGTAGAAAAGACACCTTATGAGCTTTGGTGTGGAAAACAGCCAAGTTTGCATCACTGTCATGTTTGGGGATGAAAAGCTGAGGCTAAAACACCTAATGCCTTAACACAGAAGTTAGATCCAAAAATAGTGAGTTGCTATTTCATAGGATATTGTGAAAAATCAAAGGGATATAAATTTTATTCAGCTCATCATACAACCAGGACTTTTGAAACAAATCAAGCAAAGTTCTTAGATGAAGTGGTCTGTAATACAAGTTTTGAAGATTTATCTTCAAAATTTGAAGAAATTATAGATAATGAGACTTTAGAAAATTTTTCACCCTTAATATGTGAAGATGAAATGCAAACTGTTTGTTCAGAAAATGAAGTTGAAAATCAAAATTCAGTAGAACCAGTAGCCTTAGATGATCAAGCACCTGATATGGCTCAAAATATGCAATTAGAAAATGTTAACCCTCAGCTTAGGTGATCCCAGAGAGAAAGAAGACCAGTTTATGCAGTTTACTTGCAAGAAATTGATGTCCTTGCAGAAGACAATGATCCATTGAGTTTTAAACATGCATTAGAAAGCAGTGAAGTTGAAGAATGGCAGAAAGCTATGGAAGCTGAGATTTCATCCATGAGTCAAAACAAAGTATGGGAGCTAGTTAAACCTGATCCAAACCAGAAAGCCATAGGATGCAAATGGGTGTTCAAGACAAAAAGGGATGTTAATGGTAACATAGAGAGGCATAAAGCTAGATTAGTAGCCAAGGGTTTCACACAAAAGGAAGGCATAGACTATACTGAAACTTTTTCTCCTGTATCCACAAAAGATTCATTCATAATTATAATGGATTTAGTGGCACATTATAATATGGAATTGCACCGAATGGATGTTAAAACAGCATTTTTAAATGGGGAATTAGATGAAGTCGTTTATATGAAGCAGCCTGAGGGTTTTGTGAAATCTGGAAAAGAAAACCATGTATGCAGACGAAAGAAATCCATTTATGGACTTAAACAAGCTTCTAGGCAATGGTATAAGAAGTTTGACTATGTGATTTCATCATTTGGTTTTACAGAAAATATAGTTGATGAATGTGTGTACATGAAAACAGTTGGAAATAATTTTATTTTTCTCATACTGTATGTGGATGATATTCTTTTGGCTAGCAGCAACATTAAGTTGCTTAAAGACACCAAAATCTTTCTGTCAAATAATTTTGACATGAAAGATTTAGGAGAAGCCTCTTATGTTCTAGGTATTGAAATCAAGAGAGACAGGGCACATGGTTTATTAGGCTTATCTCAACAAAACTACATTTTAAAAGTTTTAAAGAGATTTGGGATGGAAACTTGTGCATCAGGTGAAGCTCCTATGACAAAAGGAGACAAACTGTCAAAGAATAAAAATTACAAAAATGGGGGGAAGATGTCTGATATGGATAGCAAGCCTTATGCTAGACTAATAGGCAGCCTCATGTATGCACAGGTCTGTACTCGACCTGATTTAGCTTTTGCAGTTGGAATTTTGTCTAGATTTCAATCAAACCCTACTTAAGAACATTGGACTGCAGGAAAAAAGGTACTTAGATACTTGCAGAGGACCAAATCCCACATGTTGGTATATAGGCAAGTCAAACAGTTGGAACTAGTTGGCTATACTGACTCAGACTTTGCAGGAAATTATCCAGATTCAAAGAATCAACATCTGGTTATGTGTTCATGCTTGCAGGAGGGGCTGTGGCATGGAAAACCATGAAACAGTCATTAGTCTCTACCTCCACTATGCAGGCTGAATTCATAGCCATTTATGAAGGAATGTGTGAAGGGTTATGGATTAAAAACTTTTTAATGCAGACCAAAGTTTTAAGTTCGATTGTGTCAGATGCACTTAAGATTTACTGTGATAATGAAGCTGCAATATTTTTTGGCAAGAACAGTAAGAGATCCAACAACTCCAAGCATATTGATTTGAAGTACTATAGTGTGAGAGAGAGAGTGAAGCATGGTGAAGTCACTGTTTTGAATATTGACACAGAATCTCAACTTGCAGATCCATTTACCAAGGCTTTATCAGTTGTGAATTTTAAGAGACATACTGAGAACATGGGAGTATTACCTTATTTGAGATCTTGAGTTCAGTGGGAGTGTTGAGTCATTTTTTGAATTTTTATTTCTGTGTAATAATTCCATCACAGTTTTTGAATTTTTCAGACACTTGTATTTTGCATCTGCAATTTATCAATAAAATTGAGGTATTCCAGAAAGAAATTGTTTCATTGATAGTTAACTTGTGTGAGGCATTTATTTTAGTTATTTCATTTTGAATATCTGTGTGTTATCAAGTGAACTGCTATGCTTGCATAGATTTACAGTTACAGAAGACAACTACAAGTTCACTGGTGTTTAGAGGTTGTTGTCAAGATTTTGTTTTATCAAAATCATTCTGATGGACTGTGAGCAGAATGGCATTACAGGTAGATATACTTGCCATATAGCTCTCTTGTTATCACTTAGAGCTCATGTGAATACAGTAGCTGATGTTAGTGATTTTTAACCAATGTGTTTGTTCCAAACTTAGTTGGTTCTGAATTCTGCATTAGTTTCTGTATTTGGCCGAGCTGAATGAGATCTGAGTTTTTACATGTTTCAAGTGCACACTTCAGTTGTTGTTTAATTCAAGTTATTAGTTGAATTGTTCTGCAAATAGACAATGTTAGTCCAAGTGGGAGAATGTTGGAATTAAGTGGACTCAACATTATCTAAAAGCATTAAGTAAATAGAACAATTGATCTAGCTAAATAAATAACAAGAAATATGTGATTATAACTCTAATACCAGTCACCTATCGAGATGTATATCTCTTGATAGGAGTAGGACTCTCATTGTTAATAACCTGATTAACATGAAGTGTTGTGATAAGTTTTAAGTCTCCTAAACTGATAAACATGAAGTAAAACGAGGGCTCCTTATGGGATGAGTCCGAGATAAGGTTTTGGCCAATATATAAGGAGGAGAAAGTCCCTATGTTCAACACTGCATTTTTGCATACATTCTCAGCCCCATTCTGAAGCATCTGGTGTTGAAACATAGAAGACTTTCTTCCATTGTGCAGCTGCTCATTCGTGATCTCAGAAGATGTCTGCCTCGATGAATGCTCTTGGACAAGCTGTGGCTGCAGGGATTGAAAGTGTCAATCCAGGTGATTACTCCTACTGGGACTAGGAAAGCTTCTGGTGTGCTGCAAAATTGTTTTGTTCTTGTGCAGGTTGTGTGTTATGTGATTTGTGATATGATCTTGTGTGCATCATGTATTCTTACACCATGTACATAGAACATAGTCAAGTATAATTAAAGAAGTAGAAAAATGTCTTCAGTTCGGCTTCATTAAAACCTTAAAGAAACCAATACCACAAAGCAGGTGGTTGGATCCAATCAAGGTCAAGAATCAAGTAGAAAAACAAATCTAGATCTAGGGACGAGAAAGACAATAAAGTACGCCACACAAACGTCATAGGTAAGACGGAATGAAACGACGTAGTTTTGCTCATAAATGTCCCAAATATACTCATTGGCTTTTCAAACTCGGGGATATACCAAAAAAGCATGAACTTGTTTCTCTCATCTCAAAAGCCGAACTGGTAGTCTTGGAACTAGGGCTGGGATTTTAGCCCGGAAACCCGGAACCCGACCCGGAACCGGCCCGGGACCGGCCCGAACGGTCCGGGCCCTTAAATTTTTTTTTGTCAGTTTTATAAAACCCGGCCCGAAATCATTATATAACGGGCCGGGCTCGGGCCTTAGATTTAGAAGAAGAAAAAAGCCCAAAGGCCCGAATCATGTATAATTGCATAGATTATTTTATCATTTTTTTTTTGTTACAACTATTTTATTCTTTTCTCTCTTCTTTCTTCTCTGTTCTGACATTCTCCTCTTCTCTCTCTTCTTTCTCTTCTTTCAAGAGAATCATGTCTCTTCTTGTTCCCTTTCTCCCCCTTTTTTTATTTTTTTCTTCTCTCTTCTTATCTTCTTCTTCTTCTTTTCCCATACGCCTCCTTTCTCTTTTCTTTTTCTTTTCCCTTCTCTTCCTAGTCCTCATTCTCCATCAGATTAATTATAGATCATTAGAGACCCAGTACCCCTCTCGCGCTCCCTCCCTTTGTAATTGAATGGTTGGCTGGTTTTTTCACTTGGTCTGCCACCTTCTCTTTGCATATGTTGAGATTCCTTTTCAACTGGTTTCATCCATCTCTCTTCTTGCTCCTGGCTTTTGGATTCTCCTCCTTGAGCAGTCTCAGAACCCTTGTTCACATCAAGCAATAAAATTATAAAATGATTATTTTGTATACTAATTGCTGATCAATACGGATAAACCCGACTTTGGAATTTGGATGGTAGTGGTTAGGCGGCTTTGGGGGGCGGAGGAATTTGGGTTTGGAGCAGATCTGAGAAGAATTTGGGTTTGGAGCAGATCTGTTCTCAGATCTGGCTATTTTTTTTTTTTTTTTAGTTTTTTTTTTTTTAAGCCTTTTGGGCCCGAAAAACCCGAAAACCCGGCCCGAAAAAAACGGTCCGGGCCCAACTCGGTCCCAAAACTGAAAAAATGTTATTTAGGCCCGGCCCGAAAATTCCGGTCCGGGTCCGGGCTCTATAAATTTTACACGGGCCGGGCCCAATCCCAGCCCTACTTGGAACTGGTGTTGGCCACCAGGGGAGCGCCAGTGGGTAGAAGCAATAGCGCTCGAGTGAAATCTTTTCAACTATTTTTGACCACTCTGCTGTATGAATGTTGTACGTGAAAATCGGTCCAATTCTTGAATTGTCACGTATATGCAAGTACAAGGTACCATCATCATTAGGGTCAAAAGGAAGAAGAAAAACTAGGTACTGATCAGCATCATCATCTTCTGGAACCATTTCCCAATCTAGTGCATAATCCCTCACCCTCTGATCCAAACAAAATTTGCCGGCTCCTGCAGAGATTTCTTCTTCATTCAACTCCAAAACAGACAAAACATGGTTTTCACAGTCATAATCTAACATCTGTAGACACCCTCTATTCACACCTACACACTCAAGATCATAATTGTTGTCACGCTTATCAAATTCAATGAAACGACATCTGTAGTGATCAATACTATCATCAGGAGTACTACAACTGCTAGTGCTAGGTAAACTAGTACTGTTCCTGTCGGTGATCATGAATGGATCCACCCCAATAAGAAAGGTGCAATCATGACTCATCCAATACAACACCCCATTGTACGGAAAGTTTATGTGGCTATTGATGTCACCATACCTGACAAGTGATTGGGTTGATACAATTGATTCAGTCCATTCACCGGTCTCAGAAGAGAAGATCTGTACTTTGAATTTGCAGGATATATTTCTACGATCAGTAATTAATCTCACAACCCTGTACCTAAAATCAGCATTAAGTTGGATGCATTGTCTTTTCTGGTCGTGATTGTCATCGTCTTTCCTATACTGGTAGTAGGGAAGATCGCAGATGAATCCCACTGGTGCGAACTCGCAGAGTTGAGGAGGGGGAGGAAGAGGTACCCATTGGCATGTGTATGGATTGCAGATGTAGTAATCACGTTGATAATAATTGCTGGCACAGCACAAAACCAAGTCATTATACGTACCTACCACAATTGGCTCTTCTTTCAAATGGTGAAAACTCACAAGTCTTTCGAATATCGGGGTTAGCGGCTTGCCCGACGATGATAGTCTAGTAAGGAATTCCACCCCGTCTCTGTTTATCAGAGTACGTATTATTTGTGTCTGTTTATGATCACTTTGGAGACACAGAAAGCGACCAATAAAACTAGGATCAGACATGAGACTGCACCAACGCTTGGATACACACTTGCACTCAGAAACATATTTATAGCGAGGAAGTCGACTCAGGATTTCAACCAACACATCCTCCGGAAGATCACCAATATTAGTAGTATTATTCATCAATATTGATGATGGTCTTGTT
Source organism: Rosa rugosa (assembly GCF_958449725.1). Classification (NCBI taxonomy): domain Eukaryota; kingdom Viridiplantae; phylum Streptophyta; class Magnoliopsida; order Rosales; family Rosaceae; genus Rosa; species Rosa rugosa. Next base: position 32,028,120 of record NC_084820.1, read on the forward strand.
GCTACTGCTATTGATGATGATCGTTTTATTGTTTTCGAGTGATGAATATGATCAGAGACGGGTACAGCTACAAGTGACGATTGGGAACTACTGCAAACTCTTTTGGTATCAATAGCAATTGTACTCTCTCTCATGGTGGTCGGCAAAACAAAGACTGCGCGCAGAGAAAAGAATTAAAGTTAAATCCTACAATTCAGCTTTACTTGGCTTGACAAGCAATCGACCTAATTAATTCAGCAAAAAGACGAGTCTAGATTGAAACAATCTTATTTTGTTCCAATTGTCCTCTATCTCTCTCGGAAGAAAAATAAATAAAACACACATAATGAACCAAACCAGGAAAGAAAACCAAACTACTCCTGTACACTTGATACCGTATTGACTTGATAAACAATCAACCTAATTATTCTTACCATATATTTTCTTTTTATTAATAATTATTCTTACTATACTAAAAGTAAATTAATACATCAAAACGGCACTTTCTTATTTTTTCTTAAAAAGAACGTAGAAACCTACACAAAAAGAAAATAAATCTAACCCAAGAATCAATTTCATTCTAAACAAAAACAGAAAGAAAAAAACATGCCCAGATATATAGGCTTTGCAGCCTTTGGACTTGGCCATGTAGAACATTGTCAAATATGAAGTAGAAAAATGTCTTCAGTCCTTCTCAAAGAAACATACGAGTTGACTAAACAAACAAAGTTGTGGCAAAGAATTTCATTGAAGGTGGTGGATTTGGGTCCGATCAAGGTCAAGAATCAAGTCGAAAATCAAATCTAGATCTAGGGACGAGAAAGACAATAATTGAGCAACAGCTGCAACACACGAGATATCAATACCAAATTTTCAGATCATATTGAATATGGTCGCAGTTTTTACCATACATTAATGAGAATGAAAATTAATATAGCAAATTACCTACCAGTGTCTTTTTAAACACACAAAGTCACAAACTGTCATAGGTAAGACGGAATGAAACGACGTAGTTTTGCTCATAAATGTCCCAAATATAACCAATGGCTTTTCAAACTTGGGGGATACACCAAAAAAAGCATGAACTCGTTTCTCTCATCTCAAAAGCTCAAGACTTGCTGCTATTCATCTCACTCTGCCCTTCACATCTCTGCCGACTTAGCTGCTCTGCTACAAGGTCGTATCTCCCACTCTCATCTCCTTCAAATCCATGCCCAAATCTTTGTTCTTGGTGCTCACCACAACGACTTGATAGCCACTCGTCTCATTGGCCACTACCCATCTCACATTGCTCTCCGTGTCTTTCATGGCCTCCGAAAACCCAATGTGTTCCCTTTCAACGCCATCATCAGGGTCTACTCCGAACAGGGTCTCTTCTCCAATGCCTTCTCCCTCTTCAAAACCCTGAAACAGAGCTCCCCTTCGCCCAATGACTTCACCTTCTCTTTCCTTCTCAAGTCGTGTAGCTTTCGTTGCGGGGATTCTGTTTATGTCAAGCAAATTCACACCCATGTTGTGAAGATGGGCTTTCTTCGCAACGAGTTCGTCTGTAATGGCCTGCTTGCTGTGTATGCTAAGGGACTCAGGGATTTGGGTTCTGCACGCCAGGTGTTTGATGAAATGCCTGACAAGGGCGTGGTTTGCTGTTGGACGTCTTTAATTGCGGGTTATGCTCAGTCAGGGAAGGCTGAGGAAGCTTTGCGGTTATTCGTGGTGATGGTTGAGGGAAATTTGCGGCCGGAGGATGATACAATGGTCAGTGTTTTATCAGCTTGTTCGAATCTTGACATGTCAAAGATTGAGAAATGGGTTTTGATTCTGTCCCGAGTTTTCGACAATGTGGATTCTAAGAATGTTGGTTCGGACTCCGTTAACGCTGTACTGGTATATCTGTATGGGAAATGGGGGGAAATAGAGAAGAGCAGGGAAACATTTGATGGAATTTCTGACAGTGGGAAGCGAAGTGTGCTGCCTTGGAATGCTATTATCGGTGCATATGTTCAGAATGGTTTTCCTGTGGAGTCTTTAAGTGTTTTCCGTGTAATGGTGGGAGATCCCACTCGTAAACCTAACCATGTTACTATGGTCAGTGTGCTTTCAGCTTGTGCTCAAGTTGGCGATTTAGAGCTTGGTAGGTGGGTTCATGAATACTTGAAATCTAAAGGAAATAGAGGTGTGATTGGATCAAACAGAATTCTAGCCACTGCATTGATTGACATGTATTCCAAATGTGGGAGTTTGGAGAAGGCAAAAGAGGTTTTTCATCAGATGGTGTCGAAAGACATTGTTTCATTCAATGCTATGATCATGGGTCTTGCAGTTAACAGTGAAGGAGAGGAAGCCCTCAGGCTATTCTCAAAAATCCAAGATTTTGGTTTACAACCCAATGCTGGTACCTTCCTTGGTGCTTTATGTGCATGCAACCACTCAGGTTTTTCAGAGGAAGGGCGTCAAATATTCAAGGATATGACCTCAGGCTTTTCTATTGCACCTAAATTAGAACATTATGCCTGCTATATTGATCTCCTTGCCCGAGTAGGCCTAGTTGAAGAAGCTCTCGAGGTTGTAACTTCCATGCCTTTTGAGCCTAACAGTATTGTGTGGGGTGCTCTGCTTGGAGGTTGCCTGCTCCACTCTAGATTAGACTATGCTGAATATGTTTCCCGTAAACTTGTTCAATCTGACCCCAACAATACCGGGGGTTATGTCATGCTGGCTAACGCATTTGCGTCTGATCATCGATGGGGTGATGTCTCTTCTCTGAGGCGGTTTATGAGGGAAAAGGGAGTGACCAAGCAGCCTGGCTGTAGTTGGATCAGCATTAATGGTGTTGTGCATGAATTTCTTGTTGGATGCTCGTCACATTCTCAAAGTGAAAGTATAAGTAGCATACTAAATGGATTGGTGAAACAAATGAAGATAGCAATTGACATACTATGAGACATTTATGTTAAAAGTATGCTTTTTTTTTTTCCCGCCACTAACCGATATCACTTTGGAGGTCTATTGATCATAGTATGGTTTTTCTTCTTTTGCCACAGGTATACATCAACGAATGCTGAATATAGGGCTTTGCCTAGAACACAGTTTTGACATTTGCAAAGAAAAAGAATTGAAAAATAAACATCAAAAACATCAGATGTTGACTTACAAGGATGTCGCTTAAAAGTGCAAATATATTCAAAGTCTCCTCAAAAGATGAGTTTCACCCAAAGCTGGAGTAGTTACTGAATGCCCATTGGAGAATCTGGGGATTCGAGGCCTGGGTAAAGTGTGTCCTGAGGTTCAAAATATATTCTCCATTTCCATGCTCATTTATCTTGTATCAAAAGGTATGCACTAGCATATATGGAATCTTCCACTGTAGGAAAAGTAGGAAGTGATGTCCAAGTGAAGGTGAGAGTAAATTTACCAGAATCTTCCCTTTTGGTTGTGAAATTTTCTTCTGCATTGTTTAGAAGCTCAAAATTTCCCAATACAAACCAAACTCCTTTATTATGATTGATAGAACCTTTTGACAGATCTGAATTCTGAGATATCATATAATTTCAAGCAAAAGGGTTCAAATCTGTTGTGTCATGTCCTGCTTGCCAATGATGCAATGATGGTTCATGTTTTTATGATAATGCAGGTGAAGTCTCGGAGGGTGCCTACTGAGCTGCCACATTGCTGAATTTCAATGAGTGGCGGAGTCGGCTATGGCAAAGGAAGTCATAGGAGAAGAGTCCGGGAAAGACCGAGAGTTTGGGGTCAATCATTCTGAAAAATTTCTGATGATCAGGTATATGTATTGACATTGTTTTGAAATGCATTCAATCTTTTGCCTTCTGATTGATTGGATTCCTGAATTGTGTGAAATTTAAAGATTTTCATGATTGTGCCCTATTTTGTTTATATAAAATGTATAATTAACGAGAAGTCACTGTGTCCATATGTTAGATGGGACCACTGCATTACAAATAAAGTTCTTCCCTATTCTCACAGTTTGTCACTTATCCTTCAACTTGAGTGTTCATAATGTGTTTCAATATGGTTAAAATCCTTTTCAGTCTATAAGGATACATAAATGTCCTTTTTCTCTTCCATTCACGCGCAACATGAATTGTTGTCTTTCCCTAAGATGACTCTTTCCCCTAAAATGACTCTCAGTACATCTTCTTAGCTTTCACTCGCCATAACTAAGCATTCAAAATGTTCACTCTTAATACCTCCTAAGCATTCAAAATGTTCACTCTTAATATCTTCTCTAAGTTGAAATTTAAAAGGGTAATTTTAGGAAAACTTGCCACATGGTATTTAGTTTTACTATAAAATGCACTGTAATTATGACACCCTGCAAGGGTTTATGTTGAGTGGTGTAACAGGTGTGGTGTTGGGGAGATTTTTGTACATAATTGGGTACAAGGAAGTAGGAAACCAACTGGTTGAGACTTTGGTTGTGTGTGACTCATGTTATGAAACGTAACCCAACCCACTTAGTTTTCTGCAAGGATGTTGGGACTAAGTAGATTGTGATTCAAGTTTGCGTATGTCTGGAAATGTGAACTGGGTAGATCTCCCTCTTATTTGTGGAGTATTGATGCTACATTTATTTATCTCTTTCTTTTGTAATTTTTATTCTTTGGACATTTTCTTATCCCCTGGGTGGATTTTACATAAAATAAATTCTCTTTTTTTTTTCTTTTACTTCTCTTTCAATCATTACAATCCTTGCACTGAAAGGAAGTAGTTTGCAGTTCTACAAGTTTTTCAGAAAAATGACATAAGGAAAAGTGGAAAGTAAAGGCTCTATGATGCGATCAAAGCCTGGTTCCTAAAGAGTTGAACGTATTACGCAATAGGGCAACTTGCATTGGATCTTATTCATGTAATTAATACTTTTAATATTTGAATCAGGTTTGTTTACAATCCAATATACGATTTTTGTTGTTCTATGGTTACTCTTTCTAGGGATTAGGGAAAGCTTAAGCTCTTAGTGTTTTTCACTTTCAAGTTCATTTTCACGTGGCATTGATTGAGATTTTCTCCATTTTCTCAACAACAGATGCTTTGTTTGTGTTTCAAGGGCGTCTCACATCTTCTTTTTCCGTTTCTTGAAGAAATTCCATGATGTCAAAAGGAAAAATGCTGAACTTCAAATGCAATACTTGTAGGGGAAGAAAAGAATGATTTGCTGGACCATTTGAGATCACTACAACGAGAAAAGGTTAGATTTCTGATGAGATGAAAGGAAAATTTTACCAAAATTGGAGTTCTGTGTCTCTCACTGTACGTGGTTCACCTTCATATTTATTATTATTATTAATATTTTTTTGTTTTGTTTTTGAAAATAGGTATGTGGAGCTCCCGCATAGTGTATTCATGTGAATTGAAAGCATACACCCAAGGGACATGGTGCCTAAACCCCGTGGGAAGAGTATTATAGTCCTCGAGAAGTACATCTCCAATGATATCAGGACTCTCCCAACCACATGTACTCCTCATCAACACCACTAACAAGGTGAGCAAGTCTATGCGTAATACCATTTGCTTCTCGGTACACATGACTAACATGAGCACCAGGAACCACTATTCTGATCGAGAAAGAATCTCTTCCGGTCATAATGAGATTAAAAAACGATGCTTCCTATTATCCTTCGTAAATGCCTTGATATCATCATTTAGGCACACCTTCATACTTTGATTCATAGTGGTTTGGCCTTTTTTATTTTTCTATTATTTATTGGCTACTTGGGTGGTTTGGCCTCTGAAAACGTGGCACATATGCCTCCAAATCTTGAAAATGTGTCCTTTCTCTCACTCCCTGCCAAATTTGTCGTCGTCTGTGACTTGTCTTTAGTCTATACCCACTTCAGTTTCATTGTGTGTAATAATATTATTGTTTCATTTGATCAAAATTGAGGCTCCATTTCATTTCCTTTCTATTTTTACAGTGTTAAAACTCCAACACAGTTAACCTTTATAACGGCTGTTCATTAGCTAAGCTTGTAAATTTGTATCGCCAGTGGGTCGTGACATGTTGGAGATGGTGCGTTCTGATTCCTCTCTTAATGAAATACCAATAGCAATACCAACAAAGAAAGCCAGTAGTCAGTATTTCCAAACGACCTTTTGAATTCACTCACTCACTTCACACCAAAGAAAAAGTCATAATTTAAATGGAAAGGGATAAAATGAAAACGGACTAGATGATGGGGAATTGGGAGGAGATATGTGGCTGGCGATAGTTCCAATATAAGCCAATCATCAGTTCTTCAGACCCAGTTAATGAATGAGCTGCCCTAATTTGTTCCCTTCTCAAATGGAAACGAATAATATAACGGTCTGTATTAGAAACAAAACCAAGAACAAGAACCAGCATCAAGCCTCAGGCAAGCTCTTCCTTGCGGATAACAAGCAGCTAGCTCTTCCTGAACGCATGCACATTTGCAAGTAAGGATTCAGTTTCATGTTTGTTTCCGTCCACATTCAAATTTGAGCTAAATCTTTTAGTGGAAATTAACAGAATTGTGTTGAACTTACAGGTTAGGATGAGCAGAAGAAGATTTGGGTCAGTTCGATCTGCTAACAGTCTAGTATATGGAGATAGAACACTTGAAGGTAGTCCTTCTCCTTTGCTCAAGAGACAACAGCCCCCATTTGATTCCCCAGAGGTATAATCACATTTTCATATCTAGTTTCTTTCGGACTTAATTTGAGTTGCATTCATGTACTAGTCTGTATTGTAAATGTAAGTATGCCGTATTTAATGTATGTAAAACATTTGCATTTTTTTGTCTACAACCAAAGTCCCCTTCAAGAGCAAGAGAACTCCATATGGCACGGAGGGACATAGGTCGATACAGAGAAACCAGAACTGACACAGACTCGGTCAAAGAACAGGCGCAAATTGAGTTATATGATGCAAAGAAGATAGCCAAAGATCTCTCCTCAGTAATTGAGGAATCAAACTTGATGGCCAGAGGACACACGAGAGAGATTGAAGCACTAAGGAGACCGAGAAGGCGTGGAGATAATCGAGTATTATTGCCTGTTGGGAATGATCATGTGGAGAATAACAAAAATTATGAACAAGTCATGAGAGAATTGCAGCTTTTGAAACAGGAACTGAGCATGCTCAAGATCGATATGGCTAATGTTTTGGAAGAGAAATCGCAGGCAGAGAAGCAAGCAGAAGCCGCAAATGAAAAGATGATGTTTTATACAAGCTCGGCGGAAGCTATCAGGAAGGAGATTGAGGAAGCTGATGAAGAGCAAGTGCTAGTTGAGTTGGCTCAGATTGAAGCCTTGAAAGAATTTGGAGATATTGAAGCTCAGAGACAACAAGAAGCCAATCAACTCTCATCTGCAGTGGAGGAAACCAGGAAAAAAGTGAAAGATATTACTGAAGAGATTGATCACTCAAAACAAGTTGAAACCAAATTGTCTGTCACATTGTCTAATGTCGATGCGTTACAGAATGAACTAAAGCTAGTTAAAGGAATGAACAAAAGTAGTAGTCAAATGACTGATAGCTTTCAGCTTTCGGAAACCAGTTTCCAAAGAGCAGAGGACTCGGAAGCTTCACCCTTGTTACACTCAATCACAGAAGAACTAGAGGCGGCAAAGAAAGAACTGGCTGCAGTAAAGGAAGAAGGATTCCAGTACATGGCCTCCATGGATGTTATAAGAAACGAGATGAAGCATATCACAGATCAGACAGCTCGGATAAAGAAGGCAGAGGATAAAGCAGATTTAACTGTTCAAAATCTCAATTCAAAGCTTCTCAGAGCCAAAGTCAAGTTGGAAGCTGTAACTGCATCTGAAGAAAAAGCAAAATCAATTCAATCCAGTCTCTCACTCACTCTTGAACAGCTTAAGAAAGATGCTGATGCCGCAAACAAAGAGAAGGAGCATTCCAGTGAAGAAGCTGCAACCATTAAGTCGGAAATACTCAAGATTGAATCGGATATAGACATAGCTGAGGAAAAATTTGAGGCTGCAATGCAAGAGCTTGAAGCAGTAAAATCTTCAGAGGCTGTAGCTCTTGAAAACCTCAAAACACTTATTGAGAATACCATGAGAGCTAGAGCTTCTGCAGCTCAGAGTAGTTCTTCAATTACCATATCCAAGTTTGAATATGAGTACTTGACTGGACGTGCAGTTGGGGCTGAAGAAATTGCTGATAAAAAGGTAGCAGCTGCTCAGGCTTGGGTTGAAGCTATAAAGGCCAGTGAGAAGGAAATATTGATAAAGATGGACTTAGCTGAGAAAGAGCTGAAAGAAACGAAGGCCTCTAGACCTGAAAGACAACCTTCTGGACAGAGGATGCTTGAGGGACAAGAATTACAAATTTGGAGACAAAAGAGGGACAGAAATGCAGCATCTGGAAACCGGCGAACTAATGGAAATTTAACTCCATCAAGGCGAGCCAAGTTCCGAAAATCTGCCTCTCCTGGAGCTCGGCATATGAATAATTTCCCCATTCAGAAAAAGACGAAGGTAATGCCTAATCTGGGCAAGTTTTTTGGGGGTAAGAGAATTGCAAAAGATGTGTGAGCTGTTTCAAGTTTATGCGAAGCCTAGTCCACTTTAGTAAGTGCTCCTCAATAAAGCTTTTGGTTTCCAAAAATATGTACTCTGAATGATCTAGTAGTGTGTGAGAGAGTATCCATGTACAATAATGCCATAGCTGTGAAGGTTTCATGTCTGTAATACAAGAGATTAGAGTTGTAAGCATGCTAGTCATAATCATACAGCAAGCACGCGTTCTTCAACCTCTAATTCTCCGTTTGTGTAGTTATCTAGGTTTAATTAAACACAAATTTAGCTAAGACCTGGAACTTTACAGTCTTTGGTAACTTGTTTCAAAGGAAAAAATTCTTTTCATGAGCATTTACTGCAGGTTCAATATGACTACGCACACCATTACCAAGGGGTTTAACTTGCTACCATTAGAGAGATCTATTTCTTATCAACTTCATGAGATTCATACTGTTGAAGAAGTTCTTTGGTGTCAACGATCCAAAAACCCTCCTATCTTGCTTGGTCTGCCATTTGCTCACCTAAAACTAGAGGAGGACTTGGTCTAAGGTCTACAGATAGATTTATAAGGCAGCATAGCTAAACATGGTTGGAAACTCCTTACTGAACCTGATAATTAGTGGGTTAAAGTTACCACTGCTAAATATCTTAGGCATATATAGCTCTTTTCTCTTGAGTCTTGACTAAAGAAAACATGCTGCTTCTTCTGCTTTGAAATGCATTCTAGAAGTTAGAGCTTTGCTAACAAAAGTTATAAGATGGATTGTATTCTAGAAGCTAGAAGTAGTCTAGAACTTTGCTAACTAAAGTTATAAGATGGATTGTGGGTAGTGGAACTGAAATTTACTACTGGCACTTTAATTGGGTCTCCTACTACTGATCACAAATTGATCTGAATGATAGAGTTTGTGATTATATAGTGGTGCCTGGATTGTTCCTAAGCTTCCTATCTATTTACCTAATGATATTTTGTTCATAAGATTTTTTTCTATAGCTTTACTACCGCCTTTTAATTGGGGTCCTGCACTCCTGCTGGAAATGGCAGGTTTTCTATTAAATTCATCAGCCTCTCTATGGCAAACTAATGATTTGCCTGTTCATTCTAGAACCAAGTTAATAAAGGCTTGGTTCTTCGGGAAGGTTTTCGTCAAGCTATCTTTAATTTCAAGGGTATCGTAGTATTCAAGTTGAAGGAGACTCAAATACCCTTCTAGATAGTGTCAATGGTCATATTCAAGTTCCTTGGAGGACTAAATTTTTGGTCGAATTGATCTTGTTTTGTGCTGCACAACAGTTTCTTTAAGCCCTGTTCATCATGAAGCCAACTTCGTGGCGGATGTAGTGACAGCTACCAGACATCATCGTGAGGTCTCCAATTGGGTCCATTCTCGTCCTGTAAGTGCAATGATTGTTTTTCACATTGATTGTCTACGTGTTGGTTGTGTTAGAAGAACAAAGTAACACATATATACTTTAATCATACAACATTATTTATATACGACATATTTATATAAGTTTCCTATGCTTAATTAAGCATACGGCATGCCTAGCAAATTTTGTCCTATCTAATCGAATACCACCAGAGTAGAAGATTGATGATACCATCATACGTGTTGTTCGTCCAGTATATTAATTTGACTAGATTGATATAAAAATAAACTGGCTTTATACATTAATAGACTAACTTAGCTTAATTTCGAACTGCTCTATGACCATAAAAAATTGGTCTATATTTTGATGTACGATATAACTTTTCCTCTTCCAAAACATGAGTCATAACAAAGGTCTGCTCCATTGTATTGTGATACACGAATTTCCGCAACCATACCCAAAAAAAAAAAAACAGAAGCTCTTGCTGAATATTTCACAAGTAAAACTGGCATTTGCGAGACTCAATTTGCTGGTCAAACACATCATACCAAATATAATCTAATTGCCCTTTCACCGCCAATCAAGACACATACATCGCCTCCAATTGCGTTCAAGTGATAAGGATGGTCCAGACCAGATTTGACACCTTTAATAAGACCTATTCATGGCTAAGCAATCAATTAAAGTGCCTTGGTTTTACATAATTGACTTACTACATGCCTACTTATGAATCCAGTTGATCATACATTCAGGCTTATCTTAAAAGAAGTCCATTTATTCAAAAAAGAAAAAAAAGAAAAAAAAGAAGTTCATTTATCCAAAAGGTGTAATTCGATCAGCTTCATTAGAAGTTTTAGTTACATGTCATTGAAGAACCAGCAGCAAGTACAGACCTGTCATATATTGTGAGTCTCTCCCTCCACCATCTTCTGCTTTCCATACCAAACCCCATTTTGAACTGTGTCAAGTTTGCCTATTTGTACCATGGTTTTGCGAGTGCTTCTCCTGGTTTTGCTTGTATTCAACTCTCTTGCATTTGTAAGCTGTGTAAATGAGGAAGGTTTAGCACTACTTTCGTTCAAAGCATCCTTAACTGAGTATGCCGAAGGCTCTATGAATAACTGGAACTCTTCAGACCAAAGCCCATGTTCATGGGATGGAGTCACATGCAAACAAGAGAAAGTTGTATCTCTCAGTCTTCCAAACAAAAATCTTTCCGGGACTTTCCCTTCTGCTCTTGGGAACCTCTCTGCCCTCCGCCGTCTGAATCTCAGGAACAACAGGCTTTTGGGAAGACTGCCATTAGATTTGTTCCATGCAAAGGAGCTCCAGAGTGTGGTACTATCAGCAAACTCATTATCCGGGTCTGTTCCAGCTGAGATACAGATGCTCAGTTCCCTACATACACTAGATCTCTCACAAAATTCATTCAATAACTCCATACCTTTATCTATAGCTCGGTGCAGGAGACTAAAGAGTATTGTCCTTGCTCAAAACCATTTCTCTGGTTCCCTTCCATATGGTATCACCAGCTTGGCAAGTCTTCAAAAGCTCAACATTTCCTTCAACCGGCTCAGCGGTTCCATCCCCAAGGGCATTAGCAACTTGTCGACTTTGAGAGCAACTCTCGACATGTCTCACAACTTGTTTAATGGTTCTATACCAGCAAGCCTAGGAAACCTTCCTCAGAGAGTTTATATTGATCTCAGTTACAACAATCTAAGCGGACCAATTCCACAGATTGGATCTCTTATCAATCTAGGACCAACAGCTTTTGTAGGCAATCTTTTTCTTTGTGGACCGCCGTTGAAGACCTCATGTTGTTCAAGCACTCAAGCCTCAAATTGTCAATCCTTGTTTCACAATCCGCCTCGTAATTCAGGTCGGAGCAGCAACTCTAGTACATGTGCTGTGGTCTTTGTCATTGCAGGTATCATTATTGGGATTTGTCTTTCTGGTCTATTGTTCTCCAAATGGTATAAGAAGATCTGTGCTTGTAAAGTCAGTCAACATTTTGAACAGACACTGACGCCCACAAAGGACTTTCTCTGCATTGCTAAACACGGTTCAGAGTATCCGGAGCATTACCAATTTGTGCAATTGGACCTGCATGTCAATTTAGATCTTGACAAACTGCTGAAAGCCTCTGCTTTCTTCCTTGGTAAGAGTAAAACTGGGATTGTGTATAAAGTTGTTCTTGAAGATGGACGAACCTTGGCAGTGAGAAGACTTGGAGATGAAGGTTCCCAAAGATTTAAGGAATTTCAAACTGAAATTGAAGCAATTGGAAAGATGAAGCATCCAAATATCACCACTCTTCTGGCATATTGCTGGTCCATAGATGAGAAGCTGCTCATATATGATTACATTCCGAACGGTGACCTTGCTACTGCAATTCATGGTAAGTTGGTAACCAAGCCCTACTAAAATCAAACTTCAGACAGACTAAAATTTTTCTTTGTGATTATCAATGCTTATTCTGACACATGTAATATATGATTTTGCTAGGAAAAGCAGGCATGATATCTTTCACACCTCTTTCTTGGCCTGTACGTCTCAGAATCATGATAGGCTTGGCAAAAGGTTTGGCTTATATTCATGAATATAGTCCAAGAAAATATGTCCACGGTGACTTGAGGCCTAGCAATGTACATCTTGGACAAAACATGGAACCCCATATCTCCAATTTCGGACTAGGCCGCCTCGCCAAAGTAACTGAAGAATCCTCATCCTTTCAACTTGAACAAATCACAACTGACACATCATCCCTTCAGAATTCTCCATATGTGCAGAGGGCTGCAAGCTCGATAGCGGCAGCAGAGCCTTGCTATAAAGCTCCTGAAGCCTCCAAAGTTGCCAAGCCATCCCAGAAAAGCGATGTTTACTCATTTGGGGTGATTATGCTGGAGATGATTTCTGCAAAAATGCCATTCAGCAGAGTTGGTTCTGTGGAAATTGATTTAGTTGAATGGTTCCAGATCAGCATTGAGGAAAGGAAGGCAGTCATTGATGTATTAGACCGTTTCTTAGCTCCGGATGTAGACATGGAAGAGGAAATTGTTACAGTAATGAATATTGCTCTTGCTTGTGTTGCTAGAGCCCCTGAAAGAAGACCTTCTATGAGGTGTGTGTGTGATAACTTGGCCAGATTGGCCTAATCATCTTACTGGTACAAGCAAAGAAGTACTTCCAGGAGACCACTTGAGAGTTGAGACCTATTTTATTCTTGTGTAATTGTAGAAACAAAAACAAAAGTATATATTTCCTGCCTCTAAATTTCACACTCTCTAGTAATTTTTAAAATTGGTGTACACAAGAGAAAATTTCCCAAGCCATGGCTGCATATATACACATCCAAAAATCTAATAAGCCTCATGCTTAATAATTGTCTTGATTATATAGCCATAATTACCTTATTCTTACTTGATTTCCAAGTAGGTACGTAGGCTTCATTTAGCCTGCTCCCATGGTGACTCGAACCCATGACTTCGTACATAGGTAGTGGGCGCTCTAACCACTGAGCTAACACCACTTCGTCCTGAAACATTCCGGGTTGCTCACGACATAGCCTCGACTAAGAGTTAGGTTCATTGGGTTACGTATTACTTAGGCTGCCGGGAACATTGTACCATCTTGGCCTCCAAAATTTTATTTTGGGTTCAAATGCTTATTTTTGGTGTGTAGAATCGATAATTTTTTTTCTTCTACCCCACTCATTCCATGATATTATTCAAATTTTAAACCGTAACCTCCACGATATTAGTTATTTCAAATAACCAACAAGCTACGACTGAAACCGGTAATGGGTGTGAGAGAGAGAGAGTTGCTGACTTGCTGTAATGATTTTTGTTTGTTGTTTGGGATTGTTGTTTTCTATTTGCTGCCACTATTTTTCTTCGACAAAAACGACGGCGTTTGCGGACGAGCTAACGAGTTTAACGCCAAAACGACGTCTTTTCACTCTTTTGGTCTTCTTCTTGCTCACGCATCAGCTTGTCGACCATTTTTGCACGGAAAGCTCCTGTAGAAAAATTGAAAATTGGCGCAGTTGCCCACCTCAAATCCGCCCCTGTGATTATTGGTGAATTGTTCCCGAAAGTTAGAAACTTTGCCACAAAGATTTGATTTTTGTATTTGGGGCAGATGATCGTGGAGAGAGGAAGGAGATGGTTGCTGTTGTTGGCACTACTTACTTGCCTCTTTGCTTCTTCTGCTGGGAGAGGTGAAATTTCAATTTACCCACTAAAAGTTTCTTCCTTTTCTATTGCATTAAGTATAGTCAAGTTCAAATTAGGGACACTTTACATTGAAACTGTAATTGGTTGGAGAAGAATTGGTTCAAGAGTCACAATGGGCAAGGTTCACTAGTGTAATACTGTAATTGATTGATTTGGTACACTACAAAATGTTGTTGTTGGGTTTACCTAACTAGAATTTGCTTCAAGGATGTTGGTGATTTTAGTGTGATAGATACTTGAAAGGTCATAACATTTAATTAGGAGAAGAGAGGTGTGAAAGGTTGAGAATTATACTCAATGTAAATTGGCGGAATATAGATTGAGGGTATTTTGTGGGTGTTGGAATTTATATCCCAAGTCTTTGTTATTGTTGAACTTCTAGGCCCATGTTTAATAGTGAAGTTATGTTTCTTCCAAACGCAGAATGGAAGTTCAAGCACAAGGTTGATAGCCAGAGCGCCATCTACAATCATACGCTTGCCACAATATTGGTTCGCTATGCCTCTACGGTAAGTTTCATGGGATGTATGTTTCTAAGCATATCACTATGTTCGTTATAAATTTACATGATATAATTGGTTCCTGGAGTGCTGTAAATGTGACTGAGGGAGGTTGATTTAGTGGAGTATTCAATCTTTTTTCTTAAATGGGAAACAAAGCTTATGACATTTGCTGGATTAGATGTCAAGATTTCAATCACTAGTACGTAGCCGCTATACGTTCTGTAGCAATTGTAATTATACTTCTGCTATTGTAGGTGTATTTGTCAGATTTGACAGAGCTGTTTTCTTGGACATGCGACAGATGTGATGGCTTGATTAAGGTACTAACATTTAGATGATAAAATAAACTTCTTTTATCTAAAAGTTGTGGGCCTTATTCCTTCGTTTGATGGAAACAGGATTTTCAAATGATAGAGATAATTGTGGACGTCCAGCATTGCTTACAGGTGCAATTTCTTACTTCTCTCTGGTTTTATACTGTTGTTGTTTTTCTCTTAGCTGCCTCATTTTCACATTGTCATTACTTAACCAGGCATTTGTTGGGGTGGCAACAGATCCAAATGCTATTATAATTGCATTTAAAGGGACTCAGGGAAACAGGTAGAATACTTGACTGCTTATATCCTTCCTGCTTGATTTTTTTTTTTTTTTTTCTAATTTCATTATTATTAAGCCCAAATTATTGACTGACCAGTAGAAGGAAGCATGCTGATTGGTTGTGTGCTGGTCCATTGTGGGCAATTACATATTTGGTGCCTTCTATAGAACTTAGCTACAAACTAACAGTTGTATTTGTTGTGGGTTTTCTCGAATTATATGCATCTCCACCGGCAATCTATCTGATCTGTTCTTTGACCAGAGTTGTTTGTTGATTAATAATGATTTTGTGTGTACAGTATACAGAATTGGATCGAAGACTTATTTTGGAAACAACTTGATATAGATTACCCTGGCATGCCTGATGCAATGGTACTTACTGCAGTGAAGTTTTCTCCACTTGTTTGCTTGCAGTGAAGTTTTGATTTTCATGCTTTTTTGGTTGTTTCAGGTGCACCATGGTTTTTATAATGCTTACCACAACACAACCATACGACCTGGAATTCTAAATGCTGTTGCAAGAGCCAAAGAGTTTTATGGAGATATTGGCATCATAGTGACAGGGCATTCAATGGGAGGGGCAATGGCTTCATTTTGTGCTCTTGATTTAAGGGTAATCATAACTAAGCCAGTCTCCATTACGCACGTTTCATCATACAAACTTTCTTAGTTTCAGTCCATCATTTTTGTTTCATACTTCATATAATCTTGAATTGATGAGAAATGGGGCTCAATTTGTGTTAGCTTTCTGGAGGGGAGTGTACTGGGTGACTAGTGTCATGTGTCTTTGCTGGAGTAGTTTGTGGGCAGAACATGATGGCCTAAGGCATAAATGTCCACATGGTATATAAAATGATAACTTGTAACAGTTCTTCAGGACAAAAGTTACTTATAATATTCTAGTAGGCAGGGAAATAGAAGTCCTGTCAGTGGTAGTATGCATTAGCCGTAGTAGCACTTGAGTGGTATGGTTATCTTATCCTGCCAGAGCCAGTCATATCTTATGTCACATTAGTGATATAGAACTTGATGAAAATATAATTAGTTGCTTTTGAAGTTTTACTGATCAAGATACTTCCATGGGTCAAATGAAATTTCTTGAATGGTGTAAAAGAGTGTAAACTTATGTCAGAAGCCTACCTGACTTGAAGTTTTGAATGTAATTTGCATTTCGCTGCTTGTTGGTTTTGTTGTGCCTGATGCGTACGTGTTATTTCTTTATATGTTTATTGTAGTTTTCACCGGAAGCATATTCTTCAAGCCAGTGACATTGTAACGAAGGATCCTTTTTCTCTTTTCTTTTTGTTTTCCGAATTCCCAGGTTAATCAAAAGGAGAATAATGTTCAAGTTATGACATTTGGACAACCTCGAATCGGTAATGCAATTTTTGCTACTTACTATAGCGAAATTCTGCCACAGACTATACGAGTAACAAATGGAAATGATGTTGTGCCTCATATGCCTCCATACTACACTTATTTTCCTCAGAAGACATACCACCACTTCCCAACGGAGGTATTTTTTAGCCCACAGAGGTGGATTACGTGTTTATTTACTTTTAAACCTTTGATCTCTCTTTGTGGTCAAGCTGTTAATGTTTTTGTGCTCCTTAATCATATGTAATCAGTGATTTCTAAATAAATTTACGTTACATGTAAACAAATATTTATGCTTTGTCCCTGATCTTTTTCAAGAATACTTGTCACACGGCACTTTTTAGTTTTGCATGTGCACTCTAGAAATCCACAGGGGTGACATTATACCTGAGCTGAGTCGGGTTGACACTTTAAGATGAATTTAGTATGTTTATTGATCAACTGTTGTACACGCCTGATGCATGCAATGTTGACATATTGTATATGGTGCTCTCCAATCTAAGAGAATAAATAGTTCTGGTTTTACAGAATACTAGAATGGTTTATGAGTTCTAACCCTACATTGTCTGCTGTAGTGATGAAATGAAATGCACAATCTCAGTGTTTCAATGTTTTATTTCTGTAAACTTTTTGACATTATTATTAATTTTTTTTTTTGGGGGGGGGGGGGGGGGGGGATTACCCATGTAATCAAATCCTTCTCTTACCTGTACCCCTTGTGAGAGCTCAATTTTGACATGTGTGTTGATGATCGTGTTGTAGCAAGTGTCTTTCTTTTTTATACCATTGAGAGAGCCTTATTCTTATTGTAGGTGTGGCTTTATAACATTGGATTGCGAAGTCTTGTTTATCAGGTTGAGAAAATATGTGATGCCTCTGGTGAGGACCCAACCTGTAGCAGGTAACCCCTCTTGTGCAGCGATAACATGGAGATTTGTCGTCTCAGTTTTTTTTTTTTTTTTAAATGTTCTTCTACATTATAGCTCCCTTGAACAATCTTAGATGAGTAACATAATACAAAAGTTGGAAAATACAATCTTATTGTCAGTTTCGATGTTACAATTTTTGAGACGTCTGTGCAGGTCAGTGATAGGGGACAGCATTTCAGACCATTTAGTTTATTATGGTGTCAAATTAATGGACGAGACATGGAGACCGTGCAAAATTGTGACAGGTCCTGTTTTACTGAATCATGGAAGATCAGATCTGGAAGGAAACTTTGTTCTGTCCAGAGATCTTGCAACTCCTGTTCTCAAATTGAAAATACAATCAGACGCTGGGGAAAAGCCTCTATAGACTGTCAGCTTTGACTTCCCTTGGAATGAATGAGGGAGAGATCGCTTCTGGGGTCATGTCCTGAAAAAGCTGTTTCAGATTCATGCGTACTGCCTATCCATTTTGGAAAAGCTATAGCTGATGAAGATGAGGGCTGGTGCTGCAAATGATGCTAGTGTATAGATTAATCTGCACGTGTACATAATCATTCTTTGGAATATCAATGCTGACTTTGTGTTTACTTGTGTACAAGTACCAGATACTCCAGAATTTCTTGATCCTATTGCTGTCCACTATGATTAAAAGGATCATCACCATTCACCATTGACTCTGAGTGTCTTTTTTTCATACATTGTATCTTTTCTATAGTAATAGAGACAGCCACAATCCTATACTGATAATGAGATCCTTCTAAGTTGGTGTCAATATTTTCTGGTCAAATCTTTCTTTGTTTTTGTGGTGGTCTGGTGCCAATTTTGATTTCTACTTTTGAGTATCTTAAATCATGTTAAGTAGAGATGCTAAAGCAGTAATTGAAGTGATTGGCAAATCAGAAGTCATCCTCAGGCATGAATGCTTGATCCTAGACGAAATCAGAGAGTTAGCCAAGTCTTGTGTACTGTAGTTGGATCTACACTGCACGGGTCTGTCATGGAGCTACTCATAATGTAGCTAGAGCTGCATTGTCATTTACTCGGTTCTCAGTTTGAATGGAGGAAGAGCCTTCTTTGATCTCCTCCATTATTGACTGGTTATCTATATGCTAAACATATAAACAACAATCAAACAATGTATTCGGATTGCTAATCGTATGTTTTCCTTCCTCTTCGGACATATTTGGAATAATCTTCTTCTCTTAGTGATTGTCCCTTCTTTAGGTGCCAAAGTATTCTTGGGGATATGAGGACTCGGTGGTGCCAGGTCTGGGCTTCTCAGTTTGGCCTATACTTCTTAGGGTCCCGTGTTTGGGATCCAAGAGAGGAGCTTAGTTTTGTGAGGTCATTCTTTGTCGACATGAATTCTACTAGCAATACTGTAGGATGCTGGTGATTGCTCTATTGTCTGATAAGTTTCATTATGTTTCTTTTCTAATCAACCACAATTGCATGCCTAGGTGAGTAGTTCGATTCGTAATTGCAAGACTTTTGTTTTTCTTTAAAGCACTCACAAGTGGTTTGATCGATCGTGATATTTGAAAATAAATTTATTGTTACTCAGACTTTGGTGTTTATTACTTTAAATCTTATTGCAAAGTTTCTACTAGTCGATGCGTGGTCGACATGCTTAATAGCTTGGGGGATATAATTCAAAATGAAGTGGGGAGCTAATCTAGTGGTTTCTAATCAAGGGTTTGAAAAGTTGTTGAGTTGTCAAGGACTTTAAGACCGGTTTTGAGTATTTTTAGGCCTGCAGAAAAAATCACAATGTTCACATAAAATTTACATTTTAAGTAACGTTTTTTTGTTTTCTTCGTTACATTGGATAAGAGATAAAATCTGCTACGCTAGTCTAGTTCTAACCTAATTCTCAACTCCTCATCATCACTTGGGTTAACCTGAGTGACTTATTTTACATAGAGTTTTTCAATAATTAGTAATAAATTTGTTCATGTTCAAGTAAATCCAGAATATGTGTCTGGCCCAAACTCTAAGTTACTTGACCTAGTTATAATAGGATTTAGAATTAGAGATATTCTCGGAGATATTCATAGATATCCGATTAATTGTACGATTATCTTTCCTTGTACAACTCTGATTCTATGTCTTGTAATCCTCTATATAAAGAGGCCCCTATATATTATCAATGAAAGTACGACTCAATTCTCTCTCAATTTTGGTTTTCCTTAAACACGTTATCAGCACGAATAGTGACATAGAGTCCACTAGAGAGACACATAAACTTCTCTAAGATGCGCCTTTGTTCGCAATCGTTATAGGCATTGCAAATGAACTCATTTCCGTTCTCTACATGCGTTTTCGCATGGAATCCGTTGGCTATTCATAGGTGCGATTTGTCCTAGGAGCGTAGAGAGTTTATGTGACAGTAATCAAGGTGCCATTTGGCAAAAAGAACTTGGGGTATTCCATGTCCTTGAATTAATACTGATGGCCCAGCTATCGTAGTCACAAAGTAATATGCTCAGAATCAAAATGGAATCATAATGAAAAGAACTCAAAATTTTATTCACAAGCCAACGGAGTACATCATTGTCTCTTCACCATTAGGAGAATCTAATCCAAATGCTAGCTAATGCAAAACAAAGGTAGTCGTTTGACTTCTTTCGGTAACTCCAAAATAAATATGACCAGGTGAGTAGAGAGATGTCGATGGAGCAAAGCTCGCTTAAGTACCACTTATCTCAAAACCTTCCTAAACATCGTACTCATTTTGGATGAGCCTATGTGAAGAAAAACGAAACCAGTGGCATTTACTACAAAGTATATGGCAATTGCCTATTACATCTCTTGGAAAAATAAAGACTTAAATAGAATTGTCGATCTATCGATCCCAGCCAGATTTGTAGTCTTCAACCCTTCACTCTAGATCATCTTCTTGATCTTCTTGTTCCACATAGTGAGCTTCTCTTGCTTCACAATATGCTTTGTAGGCGGTGACAATTTCTTCACGAGCTCTACAAATGTGTGCCCAATGATCGGATACTCCACATCGAGAACATACATCTCTTTGCTCAGACTCCATTGATTGAGGCGCTTTGAAAGCGTCATTTAGATGGCTCTTAGTGTTGGTGGCGGCACCAACATGGCCAGAGGCGTTGCCTCCCTCTATCTTTCCACGTTGACCTCTTCTGTTTCGTGTTCGCCTATTTTGGCGGTTACTTTTCCAAGTAGAGCGATTATATGGAGCAGAACGTCCAGAAGTATCCCAAAGATTAGGGTTTCGCTCTTGGCGCCCTCTCTTAGGGGCGCGACTATAATTGGATTCCGGAATAAGCTCTGTTTCTACGGATCTCGAATTATAGTTCTTCACAAGGATGTTGTCTTGCTTTTCAGCTACATTCATAGCTCCAATGAGCTCATGAAACCTTGTGATCCGTCCTGTAGTAACATCGATTCGATAGTTCTTAGCAACCATCAATGCAGAGACGGGGAAGGTAGAGAGAGTCTTCTCAATCAACATCGCATCTGTGATCTCTTTACCACAGAATTCCATTAAAGATTTAATGCGAAGTGCTTCCGAGTTGTAGTCAAGAACTGACTTGAAATCACAGAAGCGGAGGCTATGTCATCTCACTTCTAGGTCAGGAAGCAGGGAGTCACGGACGTTGCCAAATCTTTCTTCGAGTGAGACCCACAGCCTTCTGGGGTCTTCTTCATTCATACACTCGTACTGGAGCGAATCATCCATATGACGTGACAGGACCCGCCCCGAATTTCACCCTGAAATCCGAAGTGGACCTGCGGGGCCCACCTTAGAAGAAATTCTACCGAAAATTAGGCAGAACTTCCCCTAAAGTGGACAACCCAAAACCTGTAGAAAGAGAATTTACACTTCTAAATCACCCATCCTTATTCTCCTGGAGCCACCCTGCTCCCTCAAACAACATCAACCAGATTCACAACACACAAATCTGGACTTAATAACCTTAATTCCGCAGGTAATCAGAGCAATTCTAATAGAAAGGTAAATGAGGAAAACCTAATTCAAGGCAATTGCGGAAGCCATACTGTTGACTATGCCTCGACTCCATGTACGCCCGACCTCAACTAATTTCTCCTGCACACTGGGCATTTGAAACCGAAGGGCCCAGGGGAAAGTACATAAAAACGTTAGCGTGAGTGGACAAAAATAAATAATTTAATATGAATAAAACAAAATAAAACTTCATACTTTCCCACATTTTTCGATATATATAAAATCCGGATGCATGCAACATTTATAAAACACTTACGAAAATAATCCGAAAAACGTTGAACTCCAGAAAACCGACTAGCCTCGCTAGTCACAACGACAGAGTAAAAGATTGAAATTTCAATACTCGAAAATAAAAGTCCAGCCCCGCTGGTTAAGAAAACTCAGACTAGTCCCCGCTAGTCAAAAATAGTATAAGTAGGGGAAGATGATAGCCATACGAATAAGCCACTCAGGCTTGGTTGGGTGATAGCCTCCCAGGCTAAAGAACTCCCATAACTCCCGTAATATACCCTTACGCCACTAAGTGTAGCGATAGGATACTGGGCTACAGAATTACTGTCACAGAGACAGTAACCTGCCACACAAAGGCGGAAGGGCTACGGTGATCCCATCACCGCGCCACAAAGGCGGAAAATCAATGCTAGCATGATAAAATCACCCCTCAGTATGGCACAGGGAAACATAACCGAAAATCCAGTAAATCCAAAATACATAAGGCTTCCCCCATCTCTCGTTAAAGAATTTCCAACGACGTGTCCCACACGCCAAAAGTATCTCCAAATCAATAGCAGAAAAGCGAGATTAAACAAAATCACAATTCTCAAACCGAAATCATTACTAAGGCATTCCCAATGCCAAAACCAAAGATCAAATAAATAAACAAGAAATAATTCCATCGAAATCCCATTTCGAAACTCCTTTAAAAGTCCCAAATCGAAATAAAATATAATTAGAGAATAATTCCGGAAATAACCTCGGAAATAAGATAATTCACCATTAAGATTATAAATCAAAAGCAATTTTGGAAACGAATCAATAATGAAAGTATTTATATGAGATAATACGAAATCAATTTATAATCTCATACTCGAAATGTAAATTGATGAATAAATAGAGCATACTTTAAGAAATAATGCATGCATCAATTACTTAAAAACAAAAGTCCACTCACAGTACTATTCCGACGATCACGTATACGAGTTCCTTCATCGAGCCAGGGCTCGGTACGACATCCTGTACACGATTATATTCCGTGAATAATTATTCAACAATTTAATATAATTCCTAAACTCAATTCCTCATAATTTACATCTCCCATTCTCCTCGGATTCAGCCCAAATTATACCACTAATACCAATTCGTTAATTTAAAGGTTCCAAAGCAGAACCGAGAGATATCCGACGGTCGGATTCTCGTAATTCGATAATCGAAACCCTAAACTTCAAAAATTCATAGTTAATTCCAAGCTTCTCCAAAAATCACCAAACTTCACATACAAGCTCTACAACATTTATAGAATTTAATGGGCTAAAAACTGGAATTAAAACACTGCCCTACACGCCTCCACGCGCCACCAACAGTGGCGGCGCGTGGGCCCCACGCGCCGGCGGCCACCACCTCCGATGGCCACCAACTTTGGACAGTAGCATCTACTCAACACACCCAACCATTCATTCAACTACAACAAGTTCCAATTTTACCTGAAAGAGCTCCAATTCGGCCGATGAACACAAGCCCAGAAATTTCTCAAGAACCCTAAAATTTCAATTCATCAATTCGACTTCTACACAACAAATCGTGACACAAGGCCATAGGGGAAATGATCAGTGATGAAAACCGAACCTTCGATGCCAATTTCGTGGCCGGAAACGGCCGGAATCGCCGGAAATCGATGAAAGTTCCGATCGGCTACAGTAACCTTCACAGCTCAATTCCGAGCTCCACCGGTCGAGCCACCGCCAAACACCACCCCAGGCGTGACAAGGAGGAGGAGGCGAACCTGCCGGTGCCCGGATTCCGTCGTGGGTCGGCCGGAGAAGGAAGAAACCGGAGGGAGAAGAAATCGGGCCGAAGAGGAAGAAAATGTCGGGGGAGAAGAGAGAGAAAAGGCCGGGTAAGTTTCCAAAAATGGAAACTTACCACAGTAACTTGGCTATTTATAGAAACTTACCATGAACAGTAACCGTAAACAGTAACTTTACTATTTCGCTTATAACTATCGCATACGAGCTCCGATTTTTACGAACCACATATGCACGCGCTCGGTTTAACGTCCTCTACAACTTCCATGAAGAACATTTTCCCAAATTTTGACCCGAACAAAAAATCAACTTTTAGGGCCACTAAAGTTGCTGAAAAAGAGTAAAAGTAAAACAAATTACCGTTTACTGTCCAAATGACTAGTAAACCGGTGAATTTGGGTTCGGGACGTTACATGACGAGTCATTAGGAGGATGGTTTTTGCCTTATTTGCCTCTAAGACTGCTCTATTTGCTTCCAAAGCTTAAGCTTGTTCAACAGTTAGCACGTCCTGGCTAGGCTCAAGAATCGTATCCAGGATTCCATCAGCCTTGAGATGCTGGCGGACTTCACGAACCCACCTGTGATATCCAGAGCCAGTTGTTCCCAATTGAGCAAAGTCCAATTTGTTCAGGTTACTCATCCTGAAAGAGAACAAGAAATTAGGGTTAGTTCCAGAGCGTGAAAGGCTACCACGAAAACATATAAATTTTTTTAGCGTAATCGCTTCTAAGAAATTAGGAATTTATGAGCGTAATCACTTTCAAGAAATTCAATTCCAAGAGGTATTGGATTAGATCGAAACAATGACGTAAGTGGTCGATCATAAATTCTCTACAAACTTTAAGTTTGGAGATCTCAATAAGCTCCAAGCTTGGAGCGAGCACGAACCCCCACAGTTCTACTTAATTAGGTCTCCCCTATGATTAAGAAAGGGGGGTAGAAGAAGGGAGTTTGCAAGTCCCCGATAAAAAGAAGAGAAAATGAATAAAAACTCAAAAACGGAAACTTTTAGTAAAAAATACCTTGAAATAGGTCGCCGGAAAATTTGGTCGGAAAGTTGCCTGAAAGTGACCGGAAAAGTCACCGACGGTGTTGACTAGAGTTGACCGAGTTGCTGGCGTGGCAGATATGCTGACGTGGCTGCTGTAGCGGCAGAAATCTGCTGACATGGTGGATCTGATGTGGCTGATGACGTGGTTGTGGGCCTGTGTTAGTGGACTTTGACTTCTTCTGGGCCGTTGACCTACAGGTTGGGCTTTGACTTCTTCCTTCTGGGCTTCTCCTTCCCTTTCTGGGCTGGGCTGCTTCTTCTTTTTTATTTCTTCCTTTCTGAAATTTATTCTGCTAGTTCAGTAATTTGGTAAATTCGGGGCCGGTTCGGGAATTTTTATGCCGGTTCAGGGGAAAATTTTTCCGGTTCCCGGATTCTGGGATCGAGACGCTGCTTGTGAAAAAATTTGGTAGCAATTGGAGGTCTGAAAGGTGGTGAACCAGTGGAATATTTGCTGCGGATGGTTTGGAGCTTCCGGTGGCCAGTTTGATAGGTTTCCGGCCGATTCTTGGGGTGGCGCTGCCGGTTCTGGACTCCTGGGATGGAGGGCTTCAAGATGTGTGGTGAGGACCGAAAGGGTTTTAAGGTTTTGTATTCGGATTTAGGGTTTTGGCTATTAGGTTTTAGGGTTTGGGCGTCGTGCTGATAACGTGTTCAAGTAAATCCAGAATATGTGTCTGGCCCAAACTCTAGGTTACTTGACCTAGTTGTAATAGGGTTTAGAATTAGAGATATTCTCGGAGATATTCATAGATATCCGATTAATTGTACGATTATCTTTCCTTGTACAACTCTGACGAGATCACACATTTGCTGCAAATATGCCTACAAGGAAGGACGTCCTTACGAGAGGACGTAGCGCCACCCTACACGGAGGTAGGCATGGCGCCAACGCCAAAGAGAGTGGCACTCTGGCGTTATAGGTCATATCCCCAGCTAAGATGCGTGGGAGGCCCGTGGGTCGAAGGATACTTTGGCACATTCCAATCCTTTGATCATCAAGACTCAAAATCCATCTCATGAGAATCTTCTGGATTATGGTTATCGTTGGGGGATGGCTCAATGTCAGAACCTATTCCTGAGAATATAGAGCTCTATGAAAATTACACTAGTGTACATGAGACGTGGGATAGAAACTCCATCATAATTGATGATGTAGTTGCGCATTTCGTTGCGCATGAGTTTGTTGAGTCAGATGATATCGAACCACGCTCCGTTGATGAATGAATGCCAACGTAGAGAAATCTGGCATAAATGGAAAGATGCGATCCATGTTAAGTTGGATTCTCTAACGAAGAGGAAGGTTTTTAAGCCAGTGATGCCAACACCTCCTGACATAAAACCTGTTGACTAATGGGTCTTCGTTAGAAAGTGTGACGAGAAAAAGAGATGGCAATCGCCATGGAATCGACTACGATGAGACATATTCTCTCGTAATGGATGTCACTGCACTCCACTACCCTGTCAGTTTGGTAGTTTTCGAATAACTGAACATGCAGCTTACAAATGTGGTCACTACGTATCTCTATGGGGATCTAGATACGGAATATACATGAAGGTTTATGGTGAACTTCATCTACCCAAGTCAAGTGGCTCTAGACCACGGAGCGCGTTTACAATAAGGTTGAAACGCTCACTAAAGTGACTACTTGATTGGGAAGGGATATGCCCGCGCGTTTCCATAACAAGTTCCGGATTCTATCGTTGTTCATGTTGGACATGATCTTCATTAGAAGCCCTTAAAGAGTTAAGGGCAACCGCTGAACACTTGAAATCCGATTTTGAGATGAAGGATTTTGGGAGAACACAATTATGTCTCGGTTTGGAACTTGAACATCGTGTTGATAGATGCTTAGGCATTTTGACAAGGTCAAGCCTTCAAGCACCCCCATGATCGTCCATAGTCTTGATTCTGAAAAGGATCCTCCTCGTCCGAAGGATGATGACGAAGATGCGCTAAGGGCAGAAATGCCCTAGTTAAGTACAATAGGCGCATTATTGTACTTAGCTCAATGCACAAGACCAGACATCTCATTTGCAGTGAACTTGTTAGCTAGGGTATAGCTTTGCGCCAATGCGTCGCCATTAGATTGGTGTAAAAGATATCTTTTGATACTTGAGATGTATAATTGATATGGGCTTGTTCTATCCCTACAGAGAGATGATGGATTCGAACCCATTACACACCAGGAACGCTGCCAACACTGACCTGCGTGCACTATCCCCATCCCAAAACGATAAGCGTTTTGGAAGGTTTTGCTGATATTGGGTATCTCTCTGACCCACACAAAGGTCATTCCCAAACTGGTTAAGTGTTCACCATGAGTAAAGACCATGATACATAACAGACCCTAGTCGCTATATCTTCGAACAATGCAGAGATCATTGCTCTTCACGAAGTGGTTCGTGAATGTATATGGATTGGATCCATAATTACGCATGTTAAAAAAATTGTGGTTTGAAGTCTACCACAAATGAGCCTACGAGCATTTAGGATAATGCTGCTTGTTTTGAACAAATGAAGCAAGGCTACATCTAAAGCGACAACACCAAGGATAATCAGCAACAACAGACTCTTCTCAAGATCAAAGTGAACTAGGTTTAATCTGAGGACAGTCTGGCAGGCTTGCTCCCTAAGTCATTGCCTAAATTTCACTTTCAAGAAACATGTTGGTAGCATCGTTTGCGGAAGTTATCCAAACTCCCATGACCGTAGTCATCAGGGGGAGATGCTGACATCAGGGGGAGATGTCTACATGTATGGTCTCGAAACGTGAAGGGTGTGTTGTGCTATTTTTCCCCTTCGACCGAGGTTATTTTTGTCCCACAGGGTTTTTGTTACTCGGTAAGGTTTTTAATGAGGCAACGAGAGGAGCACCACGTTTGGGTGACACAAGGGGGAGTGTTTAAGTAAATCTAGAATATGTGTCTGGCCCAAACTCTAGGTTACTTGACCTAGTTGTAATAGGGTTTAGAATTAGAGATATACTCGGAGATATTCATAGATATCCGATTAATTGTACGATTATCTTTCCTTGTACAACTCTGATTCTGTATGTCTTATAATCCTCTATATAAAGAGGGCCCCTATTATCAATTAAAGTACGACTCTTGTTTTTTAGTTTTCCTTAAACAGTTCATATATTAAATTAATTGCATATTTTTCCATTGAGCTGTGGTGTGTTGGTATTAAGCTTCCAACAATTATGAATAGGCCTTAGCTTTCAACTTAGAGCTTGTAGCACTTAATCCAAAAAAATCGGCCTATGTTTTTTTCTTCCTGGTCAAAGGCTCAACCACATCACACATGACATACTCGAGGCTCACCGATCGCTCTCACTAGTATTTCTTCCAAACCAGGTCGGTACTCGCATGTACTCGTGCCCTCTCTTGCACACTACAGTACTTGGAAATAGCCAACGCGCGTTTAACCTCTTATTGCTAATCCTAGCATAACTCTCACCCGGTGTGTCATGTAGCTCATTAATTTTTAGTTGTAAAAGAATCCAAATCGCGGAAGGTAATTCCAAGACCTTAGTGAGTTTGGCAACGCGCATTTGCTACGGACATTCCAAAAGGCAAAAACATGCAAGCCGTGTTGGTTCGCTCGTTGGCTGCGTTAAATGAAAATCCCGCGCTTTTCTTTCTCTCTCTCTCTCTCTGTTCCTTTTACCCGTAACATGATGTGAAAAAAGCCCCCTCCCTTATATATTACTTTTTTATTGAAACCTCCTCTCCAATTCAATTCCTTTTCTCTCCACCCCAAAAAAAAAAAAATCCTCTCTCCTTGTTCTCCCATTCCTCCATTCCTAGGGTTTCTCTCATCTCCACCTTCGCTCTCTCCAGGTATGTTTCTCTAGATCTGTTCAATTGCATCTTCTATTTCCAGATCGCATATCTCCGGAGCTAATTCAGCCTAGGATCATTTGATTTCTGAATAGTCGGAATTTTATCTTGTAGATTTGTGGTTTGAATTGATCGTTCTATGTTTTCGTTTGTGCTGTGTTTTTATATTTTATATTTTTTTTCTTATAGATTTGTGGTTTGAATTATGTGTTGTTACTGTTTTTGGAAAAAGGTAGAAACTCATGTATTGATAATTTTCATTCAATTTGGTAGAGCTAAACTTGAAATTCCCGCGCACATTACCGTATTCGTTCGCCTAGTTTGTGAATCGAAGGACTTGAAGTGTTTCAGTATTGATTGATAAGTTTGAGATTTTGCACACACATTTGACTGTTCAGCAATTGGTAGAGTACCGAGTAGAACTCAGAAGATACATAGATAGATAGATGCTTACACTGGAACTAGGAAGCTAATCTATTACGGCTCTTACTGTAAAGTTTAGTTTAGCATAAACATTGACCGTATGATTTTTAGTTTGACATTTTCTGTTTTTCTTTTTTTTTATCTGGAGCTAGAATTGTAGATTGCAGCCTTTACGTTACAGTGCTGCATCATTCTATCACTTTGAAGTAGTGGTGACTATTATTTTGTCTTCACTGTGTAATTATTTCCTTCTATCTGCTCGATCTGGTCTCTACGTTTTAATCATTTAGTTTCTTTTTTTATGATTTCTTTTGACAACCAGGTTTCCTATGCATAATCTAGATGTTGCCGAGCAATTCCAAATCTGTAATCTGGGAGAAGCACTATATTTGATGTAAAAAAAATTTTAAGACCATGATGGTCGATTTAGGCATCTCACTTGCAAGATTTGTGACCAGCTCGGACAGTTATGGTCCATTTCTTCTGGGATGGCTGGTCACCGGTTCATTTGGTCTTCTAGCTATCATCTTTGCATTTCTTAAATGGGAGAGAAGGACATCTCTGGATTGGGTTAAAGCTGCGGCTAGAGAAAAGAAGAAAGTCTGGAAGAAGCTAAGAGCTCCTCTGTCAACCCATACATGGATAGAAGATATTACTAATGGTGAACAGCCATCTACATGCTGTGTTTGCTTGACTTCCTTGGTGTTTCTTCAGAACCTAGGCACTAAAGCTTCATCGCGCACTTCTGTCCATCGTTGTGTAGTTTGTGGTGTGGCAGCTCATTCTTATTGTTCTGATTTTGCAGTAAAAGATTGCAAGTGTGTGGCACAAGCCGGTTCTACCCATGTTCGACACCACTGGTCAGAAAAATGGGTTAATATGGATGATAATCCTGAGATTTCTGCCTGCTGCTTCTATTGCGATGAGCCATGTGGTGTTCCTTTCCTTGATGCTTCTCCAACATGGCATTGTCTATGGTGTCAGAACCTCATACATGTCAGATGTCACAATAAAATGGCAAAAGAGTCTGGTGATGTTTGTGATCTTGGTACTCTTAGGAGGGTCATCCTTTCTCCTTTATGTGTAAAAGAAGTCGGTCACTTAAATGGAGGTGGAGTGCTGCGTTCAATAACAGATGAGTTTATAACTTCATCTGTTCGTGGCCAGTTTAGAAGAAAGCGTCATCGTTCTAAACATGGTAGTGGTCATTCAGCTAATTGTAACCCATCCAATGATGCTCTGGAGTATCTGTTCAATGGGCTTACTGGTATGAAGAAATCCCGTAGTGAGAAGAGTTTTGACCACTTGAAGGATGGCAGGGCACTGAGCGTTAAGGGTAACCATAATGGCTTTATGCAGAAAAAGGGTGGAATCGTCACCTATGGTCAATTTAAGAAATATAAAGTGGTTAATTTACCAAAGGATGCAAGGCCTCTTTTGGTTTTTATAAATGCCAGGAGTGGAGGCCAAAATGGGGCTTCTTTAAGGAGGAGGTTGAACATGCAATTGAATCCTGCAC
This sequence comes from Rosa rugosa, assembly GCF_958449725.1. Taxonomy (NCBI): domain Eukaryota; kingdom Viridiplantae; phylum Streptophyta; class Magnoliopsida; order Rosales; family Rosaceae; genus Rosa; species Rosa rugosa. The sequence goes on from NC_084820.1 coordinate 32,058,498, forward strand.
AGGTAATATTCCTTTAGCCTTAGCACCATCAATCTTGGCCAATTAGACCTGTTCAAAGTCATTATTTTAATTTCTAAAAGTCATAAAAGATCCTATCAAAAAAAAAAAAATAAAACAAAACTTATCAAGGAGAAGTATGGAGAATGATAAAATTGCTCTCCTTGCTGGAGTCTAAAGCTAGCATTATTGTAGTTGCCATTTAATATTTTTCTTCAATTAGTTAGCTGTTTAAATCTTGTAGGTTAGTATTTAAGTGATAAGTATTTACTGGATATTACATCATCAAGAACTGATAATTGTTTGCAGCCATTGATATTGGTATGCTATATATGGCTTTCCGTTTTGCATATTATGTTCTTAATCAGCTGAGTTCTTCTTTAAAATGCAGGTTTTTGAATTGAGTTCTTCTCAAGGGCCTGAGGTTGGTTTGGAATTGTTCAATGATGTGCAATACTTTAGAGTTTTGGTATGTGGTGGAGATGGCACTGTTGCATGGGTCCTTGATGCGATTGAGAAGCACAAATTCGAGTCACCCCCACCTGTTGCTATTATTCCCCTTGGCACAGGAAATGATTTGTCAAGGGTTCTGCAATGGGGAAGAGGCTTCTCTATCGTTGATGGACAAGGTGGCTTAACCACGCTTTTACATGACATTAACCATGCTGCAGTTACAATGCTAGATCGCTGGAAGGTAAACATCAAATCAGAAGCTGATCCAAATAAAGTGCAGTCCAAGTTTATGATGAACTATTTAGGTATATCTCTGAAGCTTCAATTTTCTGGTTAGAGATTGTAGGATCTGTCTGACATTTCAATATTGCACTTTGAAAGGTATTGGATGTGATGCGAAGGTTGCTTATGAATTTCATGTGATGAGAGAAATAAATCCTGAGAAGTTCAGTAGTCAGGTACCTGTATTTATATTCGGGTGGCACTGCCTTATTGTTTTATAATTATATTTCTGGCACTGGTCCTTTTTCAATTGTTTACTAATATGTACATGGTCTACTTAATTTTATGTGTGGATTTTTGAGTCGTATTGTATCGGGAGCTAAAGCATTCAATTCTATTTGTTCCCCCACCCAAAAGAAAGAAGAACAACATCAACATCTTGGTCACGAAAGAATAGTTTTAAATACACAGACCTTGTTTATTTGGAGAATAACAGAAGAGTAGAATTGGAATTATTAAGGGGCAGGAAGGGGATGATAGATGTGTGAGAGAAACCCAAATTAAGAAATTCTTCTGTTAGAGCTATATGCTATGTAGTTACAGTTGTTAAAATGCTTTTGGTTAAACATTGCAATTTCTAATTTGCAGAAGTTGTAATTAAAATTTTACAGAGAAAGAAATAATCTTGTGCTTTCCTTCTCTGATTTTCACTTTACTGATGATTGCTATATTAACAGTTTGTGAATAAACTGCGATATGCCAAAGAAGGTGCTAGAGATATAATGGACCGAACTTGTGCCGACTTACCATGGCAAGTTTGGCTTGAAGTTGATGGGAAAGACATAGATATTCCAAAGGTAATACATCAGTCACTGATTCTTTTTTATGATTTAAGTTAATTCTTTCATATATCAAGGGATGCCTTTTCCTTATGTTTTCTCTTTTTCTGCTTCCCAGGATTCTGAGGGTCTAATCGTGCTCAACATTGGCAGCTACATGGGTGGGGTGGATCTTTGGCAAAATGATATTGATCATGATGATGACTTTAGTCTTCAGTCAATGCATGATAAAATGCTTGAAGTTGTATGCATATGTGGATCGTGGCACCTTGGCAAACTACAGGTCTGTGACATTTAAACAACTTCTATTTCTTCATTTAACTGTGTTTGAATTTTTATGTAGAACCTCCATCTCTGTTACTTAGCACCCTGCCACCGCTGGCAGAATTAACAGCAGGAAGGGTGGATCTTAACTTACTTTCAATCCAGTATTTTACTATTTATCTGTCATCATTGGATCTGCTGTAGGCATTCGTTGTTTTTCTAAACTTGGCCTTAGCCCCATAACCATGTGGTATCCTGACTTCTTAGAACTAGATTAAGTGAAAAAAAAAAAAAAAAGTTTTATCAGATATGGTTTTTGGTCTATGTCTAGAAAAACTGTAGTATCTGTCACTAGTGGATTTTGTAGCCATGCTCCTCATTATGTTATTAACAGGATGCCTTTTCTATTACTATTATCAGAAGAAGAAAAAATATTTATTTACAAAATCTACATACAAAGTGGATGTTAAGTTATTAACAGAATGTTTTGATGTTTTAATTGTTAAGACAATTTAGCATCTTAGTAAAAAACAAGGGCTAAATACTAGTTAGTACCCTGTGGTTTAGGTCCAAAATCATTTCAATCCCTGGACTTCTAATTTCATCAAAAACACCCCTGCACTTTCAATTTTGATCTAATAGGTCCAATTCGTTAATATTCTTTCAAATAGTTGGATTATTTGTTGAAAAACTATTTATTTTTAATAGTAGGACTCACTCCTAAATTGACAATGTAGACCACCTCGACACCACATCATAAAACATAGACCATATATGATCCACATTAACAAGTTAAATAACTCAATTGTCGGAAAACTAACAAATTGGACCTATTAGATCAAAATTGAAAGTGCAGGGTTGTTTTTGATGAAATTAGAAGTTCAGGGACTGAATTGATTTTAGACCTAAACCACAGGGTAGTAATTTGTATTTAGCCCAAAAAACAATTATCATCTTTCTCTGGGGAACTGTTCTTTAATAATCAAATTTGTAATTTGCTGTACAGGTTGGACTATCACAAGCTAGGAGACTAGCCCAGGGGAATATCATAAGAATACATGCATCTAGTCCTTTTCCAGTCCAAATAGATGGGGAGCCATATATACAACAACCTGGCTGTATAGAGATAACACATCATGGGCAGGTATGATTTGAATTCCCCTATGCAATCTATTAAATTCAAGTCAAACTCATATGCCTGATAATGTAATACAATAACTCTTTATGGATGTGGTAGAAAGTTGTGTAAATTTAGCATGCTTGGAATACTTGCTTTTCAATGATTTACCATATCAGAACACAGACCTGTTAGCAGTATATAGAATTCATCTTATGACTGCTTTTTGAGTAAAGTAAGAATCACATTGTTGGGACGCACCCTCAATGTAGTCCCATGATAAAAATGTAGGTGTAATCTAAGAAGGGCCTACAAATATGTGTAATATAGTTTTAGAGTTATCGCATTGTTCTGAGCGTATCCACCACAATACCCCATGTCATCCTCCTAATGTAAACGAGCCAAAACCATCAGTCAATCTGGGTTTTGCTCTCTTATGTTACACCACTTTCATTCTATATCTATTCAAAACTCCAAACTATTCCCATAATCTTTATCCCTAAGATATTCTATTTCAGTTGTAGTGTTTGGGTTTATCTTGAGCTTGTTTCGCTATATTGATGTTCTTATCTTCCATGTTTGGAGCTAAGAATCAGTCTTTAGTGGGTTTGAGTTGGGAAAACACAATTGTTGGATTATTTACGGTTGGACCCTGCACATACTGGTGTACATATGGTCTTCTGAGTATTCTTATAGCATTAATTTTAATATATTCTTTGATATTCTATGAAGGGAGATGATAGATGCGAAGGAAACGAGATAATAACTATAAAAGATATATGTAGAGCAAAACTAATAGGTTTTTTTAATAGCTTTAAAGAACTTAAACTTTAGTAGGTGTACTCTCTCATTTTTTGCTGATCAGATATTAATTCACCCATTCTTTCTGCCAAATCTAGCTACCCTCTCTAGCTTTTGATTGAAAAACAGGATGAGCACAACCTGAAAACCGAAAGTAAATGTTCAAGGAGACCTAAAGTTGTGGGTATTGTCATTTTATTCTCAGGTGTTTATGTTGAGGAGGGCTTCAGAGGAGCCGAGAGGGCATGCAGCTGCAATCATGACGGAGGTTTTATTAGACGCCGAGTGTAAAGGCATCATTAATGCATCTCAGAAGAAAACACTTCTCCAGCAGATGGCTCTCCAGCTTGCTTGATCTCACGTTCAAATTTTGTTCTCCTTTTCAATTTTCTTCCACTTATTTTTAGCTGATCTTCTTGCCCCATATATATATATCGGCTGTTTCAGTTGTCTATACACATTGCTTATTTGTAGAAGCAGTTTTTGTAAACCCCATAGCGAGTGAGAAAGAGAGTTAGATGAGAGCTTATAAATAGGAAAATTTGTAGCGATATGATATTGGGTTCAACTCCCATTTTTGTGCAATCAATTATTATCGGATCACTCCAGTTTGGCTTTGTAATGGGAAGCTCGACGTACAGCCAATTCTGCATTTGTACCTTCACTAGCTAGAGTCAAGCAATTACGAGGGAATAACAAGTCCCTAGCTAGAAGCATCAAGTGGTGGAGAAAAATTTGCAAGTTAACTAGAGAAACATTCTGAAGCTGCAAGCCAATCATTAAAGAAACAAAATGAGTAAGGTGAGTTAACGTTGCAAGAATATTTAGCAAGCTTATTGATCTTTCCATATGGTCGGAAATAAGAAAAATTCAAACCTGGAGATTATCATATTGGGGCTGATTTCACTTTTGCACACGAGTGTACTGCACTAAAACATTCTACACAAAATTTGTCCAACACTAATTTGTAATGCTTTTGCAAAGCTTGTATTTCGAAACTGGCCAAATTCACCTATCAGGGGACACAATTGATAAATTTTAGGATTAGAGCTCTGAAGAAACATTATTAACATGGATATGTAACTCCAATATCATCCAAGTTCCATTTCCAAAGTTTGATCTCTCTGCGGTGTACCTCAACATATGCTGTGCTGTACTAGTCGTTCCCGTTACAATGGAAGTTAATTCCAAAAGATACGCTTTAATGTTTTTCTTCTTCTTTGTTAGATTTTTCTGCAATTTCCTTTTGTTTTCTTTGCTAACAAGCTATCACAAACTGAAGTGTAGCAAACGAAATTTAATATAATAGACTTCACCAAATTATATGATGTCTATAATACCATTCAAAATAAATATTGAAACACGTGCAATGCATGGTAATACACGCTAGTAATATATAACTCTGCGCGTAGATGATCGATGTCAATTATTTAGTTTAATTAGTTAATGTAGTCAAATTATTTTTACAAATTTGGTGTTAGCGATTGATGACACACCAAACTTCAACGTGGGATCCCTCATTCCCTTTCCACATATAGATGAAACATGTACATACGCGACTTAGTCGTTGTATATTTTCTATGCCTGGTCAAAGCAGCCATGGATAGTTACACATGAAAGTGGACAGAAGCATCGATCTTATAAGATATTATGGTCCTCAATTTCTAGATTGTCTGCCCCGCAAGTTAATCAACAAGCAGGTATCTCTCTCCACCTCTATAAATTAGTGGGAAGCCCGGCCTAATCATCAATCAAATCCATATCTACCTCTCCGCTTTCATCAGTATTTTTCTCTTCTGCTATATCTTCGGCCTATTCATTTCAATAGCACCTGCTCGATCAATCAGCGAAAATATTAAGAAACCACGCAGTACACAGTACCAATTGATGGCCATTTTTTCAGCTCTTCTCGAGTGCTTCATCCCTTCATCATCGTCACAGGTTTCCGATGATGCAGGAAATGCTAGTATTGCCAAAGCTCCTGATTCCTCAAAGCATTCCAGCAAAAGTAAATCTTCGTCGAAAGCTCCCCTAGTAGTTTCTCACTTTCCCCAAAACTCATACATCTCTCGCCTGTGATTGATGCTAGTGAAAGAACTGAATACCTGAAGAGTGTGTTTCTCTGAGTTGTCTGAGACTGTCGATCGTTTTGTATCGCCATTTATGTATGGAATAGTTTACTTCACAAGGCCAGCAGCTCGAGGCAGCTCTCTCAATCACGAGCTGCTGGCCTTGTTCTGTCGCCTGTTGTAACTATGTAATTACAGAGTTTATGGATGGAACTGAAGCCTGAAGCTAGCCATGAAGCCGGAAGACAAGAATCACAGATTGAGGATTATAGTTTAATTTCATTTAATTGTTCTGTTTTCAAGTACTGTGTTTATTATAAAATTTGGGTCTCAGATTCTTTAATGTAGCGATATTGTTGTTTCATGATCTTTTCAAGCCAATAAATTAAGAATGTTCTGAATCAAGTTGCATGAGTACTATATTCCTTGAAATAAAGGACCAAATTTCTGAATCACCCATTTGGTTTAGGACAATTATTATTGTTGTGAGTTGTGGCCAGTATTAATTAAGCTGTGTATATTGAGAACCACCAAACATTTTGAAGTTCTCATTGATCTTTCATCTTTCACGTCACTTTATATTAGGGCTAAACACAAATGACTACCCTGTGGTTTAGGTCCAAAATCAATTCAGTCCCTGAACTTCTAATTTCATCAAAAACACCCCTGCACTTTCAATTTTGATCTAATAGGTCCAATTTGTTAGTTTTCCGACAATTGAGTTATTTAACTTGTTAATGTGGATCATATATGGCCTATGTTTTATGATGCGGTGTCAAGATGGTCTGCATTGTCAATTTAGGAGTGAGTCCTACTATTAAAAATAAATATTTTTCAACAAATAATCCAACTATTTGAAAGAATATTAATGAATTGGACCTATTAGATCAAAATTGAAAGTGCAGGGGTGTTTTTGATGAAATTAGAAGTCCAGGGACTGAATTGATTTTGAACCTAAACCACAGGGTACTAACTAGTATTTAGCCCTTTATATTATGTATCTAATTAACCTAGCATTCTCATTTTCATGTTCTGTTACTCGATGATTTTCATTTTCGGGTAAGGAAGGCGGGATGAAATCAGCTGTCTCCAATATACTATTCCTATTCTGTCCCCATGCATTCATTGATCCACAAAGATTAAGAAAATCTTTTGTTCCATTTTTTATTCTTTGTGGACCAATGAATGCATAGGACAGAATGTGTATAGTGTAATTGGGGACAGCTGGTTTCATCCCAAGGAAGGCCAACCTGCAATTAGCAAACTTGGGTAGTGTGGGAGTGATCAACTACCATTAGACCTACATTTAAGGCAATTAACTCCACAGTTAGTATGGTGATAAATGTCGGTCATAGAAGCGGCGATTATTATGGCCTTAACTACGATAATAACTACGCGCAATGATTACGGTTCTAAATGCGCGATGAATGACCGTCGTAAATGAGTCATGATTAACCGTCGTTAATGCAGCAATGATTATCATCATGAGTGAGTAAGCAAATGCGACCATAAAAGTGGAAATAATGGCGGCTTGTCTCCCAAGTAAGTCATTGTCTATATAAAGGCGGCCCGACATCAAGGTAAACCATCTCATACCAACTCTTTCTACTCCACTCGACTAAGAAACGTACTGACTTAAGCATCAGAAGGTTTTCTGCAGGTACCCCCCTCCTCTTCAAGCCGACTGTCAAATTTCCAAGTCGACCCCCCAAGGAAGCTTCTCGATTGTTTCTAGTCAGCTCCCACTCCAGTCCCCATTCATTGGTGAGTCAAAATCCTCTTCGGAAATTTTTGTCACCAACAAGTGGCGCCGTCTGTAGGAAGCGCTTTTTCCTAAAAAGTGATGGCGGGAGCCGCACCTTGAGGAATCCAATTTCTGTCACTGAGGACAAGCAATGATGAAATCCAACCCTCGAACAGACCTGCCTCGCTAAGGCCATGGCGAAGCCAGTGGCGGCACTTTCCAAACCAACAAGGTAACAAAACACGGACGCAGAAAGCGTCACCAGTGAGGGTTTCGACGAACCTCTCGCCGAGGGGCCATGCGACAAACTGACTGGATATATAACTAGAGGAACCAGTACAGGCCAATCGAAGAAGACATGCACTGAAGAAAATGATCAATTATTGTAACTAAGCCGGTCCTGAGGGCTCGCAGCCGAAATCTAAAGGGACGTTGGTAAGCCTCTATTCCAATTAGCAAATGGGCATCAACCCAGGTAACACCGATCAACATTTAGCAGTTACTCCTATGATTTTGGTTTACAATTGATCTCAAAATGCAATTAAGGCCAGTGGCCGGAATGACTAAAATATTGTTCGCTTAACTTGTGCGACTTTTGGACCTCACCCTCGCCGGCAGTGGGGGTGGGATGATGGACCACACCCTCGCTACAGGCTGAAGTGGGATGGCGTGCCTCACCCTCGCTGTAGGCGGGAATGGGATGATGGACCTCGCCCTCGTTGCAGGCGAGGGTGGGACACGGTGATGGATTTTATCCTTGCAGGACGTGGAGGTTATGAAATTGGTAATGAAGCCGAGCCCCTTAGGGAATTGGGGCAATCCTGTCCTCAGAAGACGATAAGCACCGGTCCGTGGAGAGAGAATCGTCCTATGCAGTTTGGTTTCAAATTCTTCAATACATTGTTTTTTAACTGCTTATCGCCCATGATATTGATTCTCAATTTCGAATTGCCCATTGCATTATGCTTTTGTTTTGTTTTATCTTTCTGAGAGACAACGCGCACAGAAAAGAAAAACAAGGGGCATATAAGGAAGTGAAATATACGTCGCAGCCATGGAAACACCGATGAGGTCATCGACGTCGAAGCAGGAGTCGCCGTATTGAGAGAGGCATCATCGACTTCGGGGACTGCGTTGTGGTCATTGAGAAAGGCGTCACCGACGTCGGGGCCGGCGCCGGGGTCATAGTGAAAGGTGTCACCGACATCAGAGTCGACTTCGCTGTCATTGAGGAAGGCGCCACCAATATTGAGGCCGACAACGCCGTCATCGAGAAAGGCGTCACTGACATCAGGGTCAGCGTTACCATCGAGATTAGCATCGCCGTCGTTGGCATAAGCATCATGGACATCAGGACTAACAATCATGGCTAAAGAAACCAAACGTTCAAGGGATTAAGCGGTTCAGAAGGTCAGCCCATAATTTTATTGTACTTGAATTAAAGAACTTATATTATTTGAGCATAAGGAGAACATTCAAAGCTGAAAATTGAAAGAAATCAAAGCAATCGTCTCCCACACAACCTTCTTACATGGACATAACATTAAAATTAAAGGAAAAATAAAACATTCGAGGTCGAGAAGCTTCAAAGTCAGGGGGCGCCGTCGGAGCCCACATAGTATGGCAGGACAGACTCGTCTATCCCACAGAAATTCAGTATCATGCGTTGGCAGTACTCGATGACGGTGTCAGAAGCCAAAAAAAAAAACCACAAGGAGAAGAGGGAGAGTTTCACAGCACGGTGCCTCATGCATGGCGTCTGGTTTGAGTTGCGCTAGGGACACGGTTCAAGAATAAGGCAGCTCACCAGGGGCACCGCGTGCGCCGCTGGAGATGCCACCAGTAGACGAGTCCGGGACGTGAAGACCCGAAACTGGACTGGCTGCAAGACAAACGCAGATCTAAGTCCTGGTTTGGGCATGTCGGCATCGGCGTCGTCAACGAGATAAGATGCAGGCTATGAAAAAGGAACGAGGATCTTCTTATAGAAGCACATCTATGCTTGCAACGCAAGGAAGGCCTAAATGAAATTCAAAGAAGGGTACCCAAAGAGAAATTTAAATATGTGGAGCACAGAGAGGAAATTTGAGCTTTGGAAATTTTCTCTTGGGATGAATTCCCAAAGAGAAAATTTAGGGGCATTGTGGGAGTGGTCAACCACCACTAGACCTGCAATTAAGGCAATTAACTTCGCAATTAGTACGGCGATAAATGTCGGTCATAAAAATGGCGATTATTACATCCTTCACTACGATAATAATTACGCGCAATGATCACGGTTATGAATGCGCGATGAATGACCGTCATAAATGAGTCATGATTAACTGTCGTTAATGCAGCAATGATTATCATCATGAGTGAGTAAGCAAATGCAACCATAAAAGCGGGAATAAAGGCGGTTTGTCTCCCAAGTAAGTCATTGCCTATATAAAGGCAGCCCGACGTCAAGGTAAACCATCCCATTCCGACTCTTTCTACTCCACTAAACTAAGAAACGTACTGACTTAGGCATCAGAGAGTTTTCTGCAGGTATCCCCCTTATCTTCGAGCCGACGGTCAAACTTTCGAGTCAATCATCCAAGGAAGCTTCTCGATTGTTCCTGGTCAGCTCCTGCTCCAGTCCGCATTTATTGGTGAGTCAAAATTCTCTTTAGAATTTTTCGTCACCAACAGGTAGAGACCACTCAAACCAATTAAATTAAGTGTCGTTAATTTACTAGACTGATCGATCGAAGTGGGACATGCATACTATCCAACATGTCGTCAGAATAGGTGATTTCTCTAAATCATGGATAATTAACGTCATTTGCCAAAAAAAAAAAAAGTGTTACATGTGTAATTTTTCGGGATTAAATAATTGGCCCAATTAAATACTACCCACTTTTAGGTGTAGTCGTCAAGAGTTCCTTGAGCATGTTTACGACCATTTTAAACTCTTTCTAGAGTTTAATTTTAATCAGGGTCAAAGTGTCTAGCTAATGAGCAGTACAATATCATTGTGCATGTTGTGTCGTTTATATGTTATCGGTTGATTATTAAAATAAATTGTTCAGCGTAAATGTATTAGTACTATAAAACAGTATGTTGAAGCTTAAGTATGACGAAACAAGAAATTAATGTACGAATAAAAACTGACCTAAAACATGAAATAATAAACATATAATTATCCCTTGCATTTGTTTGGTGAATATTCGTATGTCTAGTCAACTTGAAAGTGAATAAGTGATGCATTTCTTTTACTTTGATCAATAAGCTCCATCTATTTTGTCTGGTCCAACACATCAACCAGCTTTCGTATTGGCTGAATTTCATCACAGTTCTGTCATTGCCCATATTTTATTTGTGGTCAAAAGGAACCGTGTAGTTCTAAGAAGGTTGACAGAGAACATTGACATGGTCTTTCAAATCTTCCTTGGTCTCCAAGTAAAGCAATCAACAATTCTGTCTTCTCTATATATTGATGAGAGCTGCATAGCCATAGCAATAGCCAATAGCAACTCGATCAGCCTTTTTACTTTCATCACTTTCTTCTTGCTCTCATCCATTTCTATACCTTTCTTCAGCTATAGCTTCCACATCAAACTCTTCATTTCGAGCAGTAGCAATGGCCATTTTCTCAGCTTTTCTCAATTGCTTCATGTGTGCTCCATTATCATCATCATCATCACAGGTATCCGATGATGCAAAAGCACCTCATTCATCAAAGGAATCAAATTTCAAAAGCAAATCTTCAAAGTCGTCACTGTCAGGAGCTCCCATTGTAGTTTCTCACTTTCCCCATAATTCATATATTTCTCGCTTGTGAGTTGTGATTACATGTTTTACTACAACAAAGAAAGTGAATACCGGCCGATTATCAGACAGAAGAGAATCTTTCTCTGAGTTTTCTCATATTCCGACCGTACTATGATGAACATGATTTAAGGCCGTATGGAGTTCATTTCACGCCTCAACCGGAGCTCAAGCTGGTCTGCTCGGCCGCCTGCAGCCAAGAATTAATCGAATAATAGCTTAATGGAATCTGTAAAATTATATGTATAAGTAGCACGCATGGTTGATATAGTGTACCTTGACTATGCAAAAATGTAATATTCTTTATTTTTTATTGCTTAAATTCTGGGTTTGTGTTGTTTAAATGTAGTTCTATATTGCTGTAACTTATTTCGGAAAAAAGAATAACGGAAGTGTCGATAATTCTTTTGGAATTAGCTTTTTGGGTTAGAATATGTCATGTATCTTGATTAATGAAAAATCATTTATTTTTATTCAGGTACAGTAGCGAAGCAGCCTTCTTCTCATCCACTGCAGATATTACAGCCGCGGATGCTGCCACCTGCCTAAGTCTAATCAGCAAGTTTTTGAGGATATTAGTACTTAACTGCGTGCATAGAGTCCTAAGTTCTGCAGGCATGGAAATGAAAAATGACCAATTTCACAAGAGTAATGTTTTATTAGGCTCACATGTACATGTCATTTGATTTTCATGAATTGGATGGTACATCAGATATGAGGGCAGGATAGATAATGTAGCTAATCCATGACATGTTATCTCTCAACATTAACGAATACATGAATCAAGAATGTGAGGGGCACTTGGCACCCAATGGCGGATCCAGGATTGGAACCTTGGACGGACTGGATTTCTTAAACAAAAAAAAAATTATATATATATATATATATATAGGATTTTTCTCAGGTAAGGATGTCCTTACCTAAGGTTTAGGTACGGATTTGGTGTTTTCACCCAGTTTCTGATCACATTTTCACATCTTAACCGTTCAGTTTTTAGGTCCTAATGTATAGATCACCTCTGCAAAATTTCAGCCAAATTGGTGATCATTAAGGCTTCCAAAACTGCAATTTACACGAACAGACCGAATCTGTCGAACCGGAACCGTTCGTATTTATAATGGTAAATTGCAGTTTTGGATGTCTTAACGATCACCAAATTGGCTGAAATTTTGCAGAGGTGATCTATACATTAGGACCTAAAAACAAAACGGTTAAGATGTGAAAATGTGATCGGAAAGTGGGTGAAAACCGGAAATCCGTACCTAAGGCTAGGTAAGGACGTCCTTAGTGTAGCCGGACTGTATATATATATATATATATATATATATATATATATATATATATATATATATATATATTATGGATCCTGCACAAGATCATACATAGATGCACACATGATTACATGAACAAGAAATTAAAACAAAGAAATCCCAAGAAAGCAGCGAATCTTGAAGTAGAAAAGGTGCAAATCTTCAAGTCACCGAATCAGCCCACAAATCTAACTCAAATTCCAAGAAATTGAAACCGAAGACGAATCACAAGACGAATCATCCTGACTACAGCCTACCTGATTTCCAGTCTGCAACCTTCATTCTTCAATCCACGAAAGCTTCAATCCAAATATCCAATACAACCTACGAAATTGAATTTCACATCAATCCTTAACCCTAAAAATTTCCCCAAATTGGATTGATTCAATTAAACAAAATTGCATGAACTTACAAAATTAAACAAAATTGAACTTGATCAGTTCATCAGTTGATCTCTGACTCTTTGAGAGAAGTGGAGAAGAGAGAACCGGCTGAGCCATAGGCGGCGAGAGGAGGAGGAAGTGGGAGAGAGTGAGACTGTGAGAGACGATTGCCGTAGACCTGTAGTCGATGAGTGGACTAGTGGAGTCAGGAGAGCCGGCTGAGCCGCAGGAGGTGAGAGGAGGAGGAAGTGGGAGAGAGTGACTGAGTGAGACTCAGAGACTGTGACTCTGTGAGAGAGTGAGAGACGATAGATGATTCACTGGAGAATGGAGATGACCCGTAGTCGATGTCGATGAGTGGAGTGGGGAGTTAGTTCGGGTCGGCTACTGCGGACTTCTATTGTCTGGACAAACCCCAATTAAAAAAAAAAATGCATACATCTAATTTTTTTTTTGGGCTTCAAAATCTCGGACGGGCTCAAGCCCGTCCTAGTCTATGCTTGGATCCGCCAGTGTTGGCATCTGAAGTTTAGTGGCGGATACAAATCTTAACTTTCATGTATTTAATAGTGTTAGCCTATATTTTGACAAATTGGTTAAATTTAACTAATATCGTGGAGATTAGGGATCAACTTAGCTACTATTAGAGCATCTTTAGCAATGCTAGCCATTTTTGAGTTAAATTTTAGCTAAAGTAGCTAAAAAGTTATTTTAGCTAGCCAATTTAGAATTACGTCTGCATCAATGCTCTCTATTATAGCTAGTTTTGAATTTATATTATTTTTTAAATTAAGATTAAATAGTTTAAATGTATATATAAATTACATAAAATAACTTAAAAGGACTGTTTTAAATTATAGAGAGCCTCATCCGGCTCTCTATATTTAGGAGCGAGATAGCTAAAAGTTATAATAGAGAGTCACTTAGGAGTCTGGTGTAGCTGCTAAAATAGATAAAAAGCTAAACATGATCTCCAAAATAGTTAAAGAGCCAAAATAGAGAGTCTGCTAAAGATGCTCTTATGAGTTTGGGAAAATGTCAATTTACCCAAATTTGAGCTACACTAATTTCATTTACCCAAACATCTTATAAGATTGCCCACTTACCCAACAAATTACATATTTTTTGCCCTAATACCCAATTAAGTTATTTTTTATCAACTTTTGTTTTTTTTTGGGGACAATTTTGCCCTCTCTCCTTTTGTCACTTGGAGAAAGATACTTCACTGGACTCCGGTGACCGGCTGCTGGAATCCGACGACTAGTGACCGATTTTATTGCCCCCAATAAACTTTTTACTACCCCTCAATAAACTTTATTAGCCCCTAATAAATTTTCTACTGCCCCCCAATAAACTTTATTGTCCCCTAATAAACTTTTTATTGTCCCCCAATAAAAATTTATTGAGGGGTAATAAAAGTCTCCGACGACCTCTTTGCGAACTTTCGGCAACCTCCGAACCGGTGACTGGAGTCCAGTGTTCTATTTTATTGCCCTCCAATAATACCCAATAAACTTTACAAAAATTTATTGGGGGGTAATAAAAGTCTTCGCGACCACTTTGGAAACCTCCGGCGACCGGTGATCGGATTCCGGCGGCTGGTGACTGTGACTAGATTCCGACTATCGTCACCGGATTCCCGTGGCTGGTGACTGGATTCCTGTAGCCGGTGACCAGAGTCCGGTGAAGTCTCAAATAACTTTTTAATTATTTAAAGGGAAATCTTGTATTTTTATATTTAAATTGGGTAAGTGGGCACACAAATCTTTTAATGGAGTAAGTGAGCATTTGTTGGGCTCAAATAGGGTAAATGGTCAAGACCCCTATGAGTTTTCTAGAGTGTAATGTTGATATGCTACCATGGGTATGTGTCAGTATAAATGAACTTTTTTCAATTAGAGATTTTCCTTCTTTGTTGATATTCCTTTCCTTTTCTTTGCATATTAGCTATACATAGCCATGTATTACTAAGTTAATTGTAATAAAAGATAGGCAAAATAACCAAATTACCCCCTGACTTTTCTCATGGCTGCCGATTTAACCCCTAATATTTTAATTTTGATTATCTACACCCTCACTTTTCTAATTGTTGCCAATTTACACCCTATCGTTATTTTTTAGACTTTCCATCCAATTTTCCATTAATTTGGTTAGCAAGTGAGGGGCTTTTTCGTCTTTTCAACTATCACCAAAAAAAAATTAAACAAACCAACACATTGTCAAAGAAATAAAAAAAAAATATACAAAACTGTTCTTCGTTAAAAAAGGAAAAAAAACAAAAAAACTTGCCCTTGGTCACTTCTTCCTTGTCCATCTCTTCTTCTTCTTCACTCGCTTTATTTCAAGATTAGTCGTTAGCTTGCAACTGATCGCTTAATTAATATTTACTAGTCACATCAAATGATTGGATAATCATATCACTGAAGGAGAAACGGTCTTTGATCATTTAGGTTTCTGGTTTTCTTTTTCTTTGAAGGCCGGACTGGTGATTAATATTTCAAACATTCATATGAGAATTTGATCTTCCATGTTTCCAGTTGGAGGGGTTTGTATTGTGTATAAGATTGAGAAGCCATCGAACAAACTAAAATATTTATATGTATGGAATATGAAAATTAAAATTACAGCAAGCATGTGAAAGTCATCTTGATTGATTCAAGTTGGGATTGTTTTATATTGATCTCGATAAAAGGAACATAGAGGAAGCGGTCATGCTGAGAAGAAGATAATTGCGAGACAGATAGAGAAGAAGATGAGAGGCTGAGGGAAAAAAAAAAAAACAGTTGTGGGAGACGAATAGCAGTATTTTATTTTTTGACGAAGTAATTTTGTATTCTTTTCTTGTTTTTTTTTTTTTGGTGACAATTGCAGAGATGAAAAGGCCCCTCACATGCTAACCAAATTAACGGAGAAATTGGATGGAAAGTCTAAAATTTAACTATAGGGTGTAAATTGGCAACATTTAGAAAAGTGAGGGTGTAAATAATCAAAATTGCAATATCAGGGGGTAAATCGGCAGTCATGAGAAAAGTTAGGGGGTAATTTGGCTATTTTGCCTAAAAGATATAAGAAAATGAAATTCACACTGTCCAAGTTGCAATCCACACTACTTCTTTCATCTTTTGGTTGAAATATTTATAAAAAGACTAAATTTAACTAACTAAAAAAAAAATAAAAAAAATAAAAAAGAGTGTGGATTGTAAAATGAGAAGTTTGAATTGGACTCTCCAATATATATATATCTCTCTACTACTTAAGGCTCCGTTTGGCTAGCAGGAATGTCAAAATAGAAAAATGATTTATTTCCTTTCCAGATCGATATCGAATGGAATATATATGTTTTGATATTTTCATGTGGGTGTTTGAAACATTACTGGAAATTAAATTATGAAATTAATTTTCCATTCCTATTGTAGTGTTTGGTAAGTCATAAGAATGCAATATAAAATTATAATTTTCAATAACGCCCTTTTACTAATTAAAGTACAGATATGACATCAACTTAATTATAAAGAATATTGGTGGGGGAATATAAATTTTTGAGAGGGATAATTAATGTAATTTTGCCTTTGATAATGGGAAATAGACTTAAAATACGACCCTTGACTAGGTATTTCTTTTCAAGCCTTATGAGGGGGGTCAATTTTCAGTCAAATCTCATTTTTTATTTCCTTTTCATTCTCTATAATTTCAAGCAAACGGCATATATGAATGGAAAATGGAATTAATTATAACGTCCCGAACCTGAATTTACCGATTTACTAGTCATTTGAACTGTAAAAGACCTTTACTTTCACTTTTACTGTCGTTTCGGTACTTTTAGGGTGCTCTAAAAGATGACTTTTTATTTGGGTCAAAATTTGAGAAACTTTTCTTCATGAAAGTCGTAGAGGACGTTAAACCGAACGTGTGCATATATGGTACGTAAAAATCGGAGTATGTATACGAAAGTTATGGCCAAAATACTAAATGTACTGTTCATGATAACTTTCTATAAATAGGACGAGTTCCTGTGGTAACTCAGAATTTTTCTCTCCTCCCTCTTTCTCTCTCCCCGATTTTCTCTCCCTCTCCGACCTCTTCACCTTCTTCCGGCCATAACTCCTTCACCGGGCGACAGATTTTGACGCATAAGGTATTGTTGGAAAGCTCTCTTCATTCTCTTAATTTCTGGGATGTTTTGGTAGCTTAATTTGAACTGTGGAAGGTGCAGCAAGGAGAAGAAGAGGGCGGTGTAGCTGTTTTCTTGGGTTTTTGGTCGACACTTGAGTTTCCGGCCACCTCCGGCGACGATTCTTATTGGGTCTTGGAGTACTTGGATCATACAACCATCCCTTAAAGTTTCTTGGTCGGATTCAAAGTGTGGAGCACGAA
Organism: Rosa rugosa; assembly: GCF_958449725.1. Lineage (NCBI taxonomy): Eukaryota > Viridiplantae > Streptophyta > Magnoliopsida > Rosales > Rosaceae > Rosa > Rosa rugosa. The sequence continues at coordinate 32,075,863 of NC_084820.1, forward strand.
TCGAAGGTTTGAATTTCTGGGTACTATTTGGAAATCGGGTTTTAGTATTTGAGCTTAGTTTCGGGTATTTTCATGTGTTTTCTGACCTTGTGGTAGTTGAGGAAGATGTTTGGATGGTTGAGACGAAGCTGCTGCCAAAATTTGGTGGGCGGAGGTGGAGGTTGCCGGTGCATGAACAGTGATTGCGGTGTGTGAACAGTGATTTAATTTCTGTTTTTAGCTAGATTAATTTCTTGTGAGTTTTAGATTTTATAGACGTGATTTTGGTGAAATTTGGTGGGAATCCAACGAGAATCGAAGGCTTTGGACGTAGAGGAGAGGATTAGAAATTCAATTCCTATTTATCGTAAATTAAATTTCAGTCCTATATTTATTCGTTTACGGATTATAATTGTACAGGGTGACGTATCAAACTACTAATTGGCGAAGAAGCCCTTATGCGTGATCGCCTAAATAGTATTGTGAGTGGACTTTTGTTTTAAATGTTTTTTTTTTTTTGATCGGGTTAGTTGTTAGTAACTCACACACCCATGCAGTGGTATCACAGCGCCAGGACACCTGCACCGACATTGCGGCGAAAGCCAAAGGGTCTCTCAAATCTGCTGGCCACGGGATGAAGCTAGGGTTCAAACGCTAGACCTGGGGGTTCCAGACTAGGCGATTCGACAAACACACCACACCACGTGGTTTGTTTTAAATGTTGATGCATGCGTTGTTTCTTGAATTAATGCTTTATTTAATTATCATAATATATTGTCGAGCATATTATTTTTAGTTTCGGATATTATTTGGTTTTGGAGTATATATTTGGAATATTGATCGGATTTTCCATCATGATTTTAGAACGAGAGTTTTCTACGCTCGAATTTGAATTTACGATTTATAATGATTTTTCGACGAATTATTTTCCGATGTGATTTCTGGAATTATATATTATATTTCTATTCATCGATTTGAGATTTTTTTTAAAAGATTTTCGAAATGGGATTTCGATGGAGATATTTTTCTTATTTACTCATCGACTTTCGGTTGTGGCATTGGGAATGCCTTATTGATGATTGTGGATTTGGTTTTGTTTTTGAGTTACGATTTATAATTTGATCTCGCCTATTTGTTATGATTTTGAGAATATTTTGGCGTGCAGGGCCACGTCGTTGGAATATACTTATTTTTCTCTTGAGATATTGGGGAAGCTTTACGGATTTACTGGTTTTCGATTGTTTTCCTCACCATACTCGGGTCGTTCGGATTGTGTCTCCTCCTCACTTACTTTGTGTTTGTGAGTGGCAGTCGAGGTGATTTATTCTCCTCCTCACGTGAGTGGTAGTCGAGGTTATTAGTTCTCCAACTCACACAATCTATGTGTGAGTGGCAGTCGAGGGTAGGTAGAGCCTAAGGGGCTCCTTTACCCATATGGTGATATTTCTTCCCCATATCCTATTATTACTTGACTAGCGGGGCTAGTCCGATTTCTCTTAACCAGCGGGGCTGGTATGTTTTCACGAGATTTTGAGTTTAAAAAAATACGTTTTATAAACGTTGCATGCATCGAGGTTTTATAAGTTTAAATACGTGGGAAAGTATTCAAGTCGCTTCTTTTAAATTATCTTGATTATTTATTTTTGTCCACTTACACTAATGTGTTTTTCAATACTTTCCTCGGGGCCCTTCCGTTTCAAATGCCTAGTTTGCAGGCGAAATTAGTTGAGGTCGGGCGTACACGGAGTTGAGGCATAGTTGTCACTGCTTCCGCATTGTAGGATCTATCGATCCTTCACCCTCTTTACTTTTATTTCTATTATACCTTCTGTTTTAGAATTGCTCTGATAACCTGTGGGATTAATGTTATTAAGTTGAGATTTGTGTAATGTGAATTGGAAGATGTTGTGATTTGGAGAGCAGGGTGGCTCCAGGAGAATAAGGATGGATTGCTTAGAAGTGTAAATGTCTTTCTACAGATTTTGGGTAGTCCATTTTTAGGGGAAGTTCTGCCAAATTTTTTGTAGAATTTCTTCTAAGGTGGGCCCTGCAGGGCACTTCGGATTTCAGGGTGAAATCCGGGGCGGGTCCTGTCATTAATTTCAATTTCATACCATGATTTTCTACTATCCAAACGGGGCCTAAATGGAAGCCATTCTTTTGGTATCAAAGGCTTCACCAAAATTTAAATTGACATATATGCTCTTTGAATAAAATAAACACATCTAAATGTTATTATGGTAAAATATCAAAATCAAATAAAAGAATATCAGAATAGAAGAAATGTTACGTCCCGAACCTAGAATTAACGATTTACTCACTATTTAGACGGTAAGTGTCGATTACTTTCAATTTTTACTTTTTATTGATACTTTAGTGGCCCTAAAAGGTTGACTTTTGTTCGGGGCCGTTTATGAGAAAATTTCCTTCATGAAAGTTGTAGAGGACTTTAAACCGAGCGCGTGCATATGTGGTGCGTAAAATTTGGACTTAGTATGTGAAAGTTATGGCCGGAAATGTAAATATTACTATTCATGGTAACATTTGGTTATAAAAGAAGAAATTACTGTGGTAGGTTTCCAAAACTGGAAACCCACCCTCTTCTCTCTCCTCTCCCCCGAACTCTCTCTTTCCCTTTCTGTCACTCTGCCTCCCCCTCGATTTTTCACCGTCCGGCCACCAACCGGCGAACAGCCGGCAACCACAAGAGCGCCTCCTTCCTCCCTGCACCCTAGCGGCCTTGGGTTGTGACGATTTGGCCAAGAAACCTCGGATCGAAGCAAAATTCTTCACAGCTCCAGTTTGGAGTTTTCGTCGATTTCTGGCGATTCCGGCCACCTCTGGTCACCAAACGGACATCGAAGGTCGGGTTTTTGCCAAGGATCATTTCCCCTAAGGTCTTGCATTCCAATTTGCTGTCTGGAGGCCGGATTGACAATTGCAATATCTAGGGTTCTTGGGTTTTTCTGGAAAAAACTTCACCGGCCAGTTTGGAGCCCTTCAAGGTAAAATTGGAACTTGTTGTAGTTGTGAAAAATGTTGGGTCTATTGAGTAGGTGGTGCTGCCAGAATTTGATGGCCATCGGAGGTGGTGGTCGCCGGCGAGTGGGGCCCACGCGCTGCCACTGTTGGTGGCGCGTGGAGGCGTGTAGGGCAGTGTTTTAATTTCAGTTTTTAGCCCATTAAATTGTAGAGATGTTGTAGAGCTTGTATGTGAAGTTTGGTGAATTTTGGAGAAGTGTGAGTATGGATTTTGATATATTGTTCAAGGGTGGAAATTGTTAATTGAATTACGAGGAATCTATCCACCGGATTTCCTTGATTCGGCCCTAAAGCCCATACATTAAGGGAATGACATTAGTGAAGAAGTTTGGGAGATTTTGGGCATATAAAGACAATGTTAGGGTTTGGTTTTTATTTATCGTAATTTAGTTTTCCATCCAGTAATTATGGGTTTACGAACATTATATTGTACAGGACGTGAGGAGGATTCCCTCGAGGAGGGTTCGGATCGACGGCAGGCTTAGTCGTACACTGTGAGTGGACTTTTGTTTTCAAATAAATGATGCATGCACTTATTTATTACTGTATGCTCTATTTAATTGACATATTACATTTCAAGCATATGATTTATTTTCGAAGATTGATTTCGCTTTATCCCATATAATTACTTTCGATATTTATTGGTTTCTGAAGTTGGTTATGATTTATAATCCTATTCGACGAATTATTATTTCCGATGTGATTTCTGGATTTATACTATTTTTATTATATTTATATTCGTCGATTTGAGACTTTATTTTCGAATTGAGTTTTTGATGGAGTAAATCTTCATATTTATTTATCGACTTTCGGTTTTGGCATTGGGAATGCCTTATTGTTAATCTAATTATTTTCTTAGCGTGTGGGACACGCTGTTGATTTATACGACGTTTTACGAGAATTTCTGGGTACGGTTGGGAATCGTACCCGTGTTTTTCTTTATTTGTGGGACATGGGGAAGCCTTATAGATTTATTGGTTTTGAATAGTTTTTACCCACCATACCTGGGTCGTCATATTTTATTGCTAGCTAGCCTATTAGTACTCCTCCCTGCTTACTATGTGTTTGTGGGTGAGTAAGAGCAGAGCATGGGATGCTCCAGAGTGTGGGACACTCCGACCCGAGCCTGGGAGGCTCCCTTCTTTCGTATGGTGAAATTTCTTCCCCATATTTTATCGTTACTTGACTAGCGGGGCTAGTCCGATTTCTTTTAACCAGCGGGGCTGGTATGTTTTTCACGAGTTTTGAGTTTAAAGAGATTTGTTTTATAAATGTTGCATGCATCGAGATTTTATAAATTTAAATCTGTGGGAAAGTATAAACTTTTCTTCCGTTATGCTTATTTATTTTGTCCACTCACGCTAACGTTTTTATGTACTTTCCCCCTGGGCCCTTTGGTTTCAATTGCCCAGATCGCAGCGTTGCTGACCGGCTTAGGAGTGGAGGCTAGCACCACCTTTGCCATCTATCCTCAGTAGGTTATCTATTAACCTACCTTATGTATCATATTTAGAGTGTGTTCTATAGATTGCTCTGATTACCTTAAAAGGTTGGATATATACATTTGTATAATTATGAGTGTATGGGAGTTGTATAATATTGGAGGAAGTTGAAAGATTTGAATTGCTGGGTTGTAATTTATATAAGTGGTTATGTTTGTGTAATATGGTGTTTTTACTTGGAAATTTGCGGATTGTTGCTAGGAAGCAGGGTGGCTTCAAGCATTGAAATTGTTTTTTATACTTAGAAGTGTTTTCAGCAGGTTTAGGGTTGCCCACTTTTAGGGGAAGTTCTGTCGAATTTTCCCGAAAAGTGGGCCCCGCAGGTCCATCTTGGAGTTAGGAGGGTAATTCCGGGGTGGGTCCTGACAAGAAAAGAGTATGTTAGAAACACAATTTCAATCCACAAATTGTTGCAGGTAGTTTCTTAACTTTTATTCTCTTTACTAGCTGAAATTTGAGACCAAAACATATCAAAGTTTTTGTTATTACTCCGGGCATTGCACGGGTATAACGCTAGCTAGTATAGATAAAGCAATGGCATAAATTTGACATTATATTTAGGCTTCACTAAATTATGTTGAAACCTAATAAAGCTTTGCTAGGGTTGGGAGTCCACCGGCTTTGCCTTAGCTGCTCCAGTATTTTCGCCCATTTTCGATGGGTTACCTTTCTGAAACCATCTTTAGGATCATAATCATTGTTCGAAGTTGTCAATCGATCGGGGTGGGATCATACCCAATTCTTTGAGTGGATCATACCCAAACATGTGTGTTTGAAGGGGAAGATGGTCGACGGGGGCGCATCGCAAGTCTGCACAACAGGTTGAAATTCTGTGGCTTACCATTTCGGTCGGTGCTGGGAAGGATTTCTTTTCCATTCTCGATGGCAGCAGTGTGTGGGGGTGGTCCGGCGAGGCTACGGTGGGAGCGACTTTAAGATGGTGTACCGGTAGGGCTTGAGATGGGTTGCTCGACCATGATTCTCGATGGAGTGTAGTGCTTCCCAGATCAGACCGGTAGGGGTTTTTTTGTAGAAGGATCCTTATTGGCAAGCGATAGTGGTGTGGTAGTTAGCATACAAAGAACTGGCTATTTCTCTGAAAATAAAAAAAAATGTTTCACTAAATTTACTTCTCATCTTTATTGTTACTCTGTTAAATTACATACATAGCCTTACTTAAGCATCGGAGATGCATAGACCGACCAGTTCGGCATATACCTCTGATGCTGTGTATTTCTTTTAACAAGGTCCCAGTGTTATCTACTTATCGGCTAGCGGGTACCTCATTCAGCCAGGCTACACCGGAGAAACCAGCAGAAACATTGGCGCTGTCTGTAGGAACTCGTGTAACTCCACCCGCTCCGTACCATGGCTGAGCAGGATGAGGCAGCGAACATCACCAGAGGTGTCGCTTGGGAACTTATCTTCACACCAGGAACTTCCAGTGTAGAGTTCTCAATGCTACCATCGAGACCCACGGGTGGGGAGTTCTGAACCCGGAGGAAGGTAACAACTCGTCACCAGCCCGTGACCCGCTCTGTCTAGTCTCAGAAATAGAGGCTATGCGGGCTGAGATAGTGGCTTTTCAAGAACTGAGTCGGCTTGACCGAGAGCAACATCAGATCGACCGAGAGGTAAACCTCCTCTCGCAGCAAAGATTGCAAGAATTAGAAGACGAAAACACGGCCCTGACTCACACACTAAACAGGCGACACCAACATAATGAGGCCTTTACCCAAACTCTCACAAGGCATTACAGCCAATTGTATCAGAGGCAGTGGTGTCGACAACAACTGCAGTTACCAAGACCCTCGAAGCAAGGCTGCCACGTATAAACGCAACAGGCCGGTGGATGATACATGTGCATATTGATCTCTACCTGGAGAGCCTAAGAGAGTTGCCATCCCCACCCCTACCCAGATTGGAGGAAGTCGAGTCACCGGTAACTAATCCCAACACTGCCCTTCTCAAACAAATGAGCCAGTCATGGTCGGCCCTCCAAGCAAGAGTTGAAGCTAGAGAGAACTGAGAGGCCTGGTGTCCTCTAACCACTTTTGAGGATAGACCGGGACCTTTCACGCCAGTGGTTCGGAATGCAGTCCGTTCGAAGGCCACCAAGTCGCTGAAAATTGACTATACCGAAACCAGTGACCTTTATCAATACTTGAAGGCTTTTCGCTCGCAAACGGGTGGTAAGGGATATACGAACGAAGTATGCTGCAACATGTTTCAAGAAACATTCTCTAGGGAGGCTCTGAGTTGGTTCTACGAACTGCCGGTTGGCTCAGTAGGATCTTTCAAAGAGGTGGCGGATAAGTTCGTAGCTTTGTTTATTCTGCGTATCGATGGATTCCACACACCCACGGGTTTATTGAAAATACAGCAAGAACAAAGTGAAACACTGAAGCCATTTGTCAATAGGTGGCAATCGGTCACAACCTATTGTAAAAACCTCAACAAAGAATTGGCTGAAATGGCATTCAGGCAAGACTGCAGACCATGAAACTTTCTTTGTGAGATCAACCACACCACCCTCGGGCCAATTATGACGAGTTGATGGCCACCGCGATCAAGGCAGAGTTTGAAGAGTACGGGAGCGTCAGTAAGTCCAAGACCGAGAAAAGGGAAAATATACAAAACCCGGCCCCGGTGGCTAGGGAGGAGCCCAAGAAATGAGAACAGAATTCGGACGGTAACAGATATCCGTATCCCGCAAGCAAGTGTAGTAAAGAATCATCCAGTGGGGCCAGCAAGTACTCCAACAAAACTTATCACCGAGAGGAGAAGTCACAACGGCAGTATCCGAAAACCATAACCCCGCCAAGGTACGAGGTCTTCACTGGAAATAATTTGGATGCCTCGTAAAAATAATCTGGATCGAGAACAGGGATGAAATACCCAGACCTCCACGTACCCTGGAAATTCCCAAAGAGAGCTTACCCAGCTAGACAGAGGCAAATATTGTACCTATCACAAGGACGCCGGAAACAATACCAATCTCTGAATGGCTTTGAAGAACACCATCGAGTCACTGATTCAGAATGACAAGCTTACAAGGTATCTACTGGCCAAACAAGTGGGCGCCATCGACGTATATGGTCTGAATGCTAACAATTCATGGTGGGGGACCAAAGGACCAGCAACCTCACAAGAAGAAGCGAAGGCTTCCACAAACCAGCTGGTCAGGCTTATTTTACCGGATAGAAGTCAATCAAGTTCCTCGAGGAGGAAGAGGGAAACCTTCAGATGCCTCATGACGATCCCTTCCTCATCACGTTCCAGGTTGATCATTACATCACATCACGAGTGTTGATAGACATCGGTGCTTCTATCAGCGTGTGATTTCGAGATGTGTATAAGGCATTGAAGCGCGGATGCTCAAAGCTTTCTCAGAACAACGAGCCTCTTATCAATTTTTCAGGTGACATAGTCTAGCCACTCAGTTCCGACAATCTGTCAATCACGGTGGGAGAAAGCTCAAACTTCTTGTCAATCAAAACAGAGTTCATCGTGGTCGACTGTGTTTCATTATACAACGCCATACTTAGTTGCCTAGTGCTATGGCGCCTAAAAACTTTTATCTTCGGGCACATGCTTACGATAAAAATTCCAACCTCGGTGGGAGTAGTACTGATACGAGGGGACTAAGCTATCGCCGGGCATTGCTGCGTACTAACCCCGGGGCAAGGCAAAGACCGAGATACTATCAGTAGCAACAGACCGCTTGCTATCTGATAGATAAGAGGACCCCAGAGATGACACTGATTTTGAAGAAGAACAGCCCGGTGACATAGAAGATATTGATGAGGTCGTACTATCAGAAGAGTACCTGGACAGGACGGTTCGAATCGGTACCAAGTTAACTGTGACTGTCCAGGATAGTCTAACTCGTTTGCAATCGCTTGGTTGTATGAGGATATGCCTGGGATCCTCACTGATGTGGCCTTGCACAACCTCAGCATCGTCCCTTTCTCGGACCCGGTCAGACAAAAAAGCAGAGCTTTCAATTAAGACAAATACAAAGCTATGCAGGCAGAAGTGAAGAATCTAAAAGCCATTAAATTCATATGGGAGGTAACATACGCATGCTGGCTGGCCAATGTGGTCATAGTACCTAAGAAGTCAATGGGGGCTTAGCGTATGTGTGTTGATTACACAAACCTCAACCGAGCTTGTCCCAAGGATAGGTTCCATCTCCCAATGATCGATCAACTGATTGACTCCACGCCCGGGTACAGACTACTGAGTTTCATGGACGCTTTCAGTGGGTACAACCAGATAATCATAAATGTCGCAGATGAAGAGCACACTGCTTTCACAATAGGTAAAGGACTATTACTATCAAGTCATACTTTTGGATTGAAGAACGCTGAAGCCACTTATCAAAGGCTTGTGAATTCCATGTTTGCCGATGTCATTGGTGCGATTATGGAGGTATACGTAGATGATATGTTTGTCAAAAGTCTCACAGCAGATGACCATGTCAAGAACCTAGAAATCGTGTTCACCATTATACTACGGAACAGTATGTGCTTGAACTCGTAGAAATACATCTTTGGAGTCAAGGTTGGGAAATTCCTTGGATACATGATCAGCCACATGGGTATAGAGGCAAACCCGGAGAAGGTACAGACAATCCTGAATCTGAGCTCACCCATCCTCCACCAACGAGCTCCAGTCCCTTACCGGTAGGATCGCTGCCCTTTCACGATTTGTATCGCGACTCACCGATAAGTGTGCACCTTTCTTTAAATTACTGAAGACACAACAAATTGAATACATTACCTGGACCGCTAAGCATGAAACAACATTTCTAGGCATAAAAGCATACTTGGCAGCAGTACCACTGCTATTAAAGCCTATCCTGGGGGAGATGTTGTACGTCTCTTTAGCCACATCTGGGACAACCGTTAGCTCAACACTCATCAGACGGGACACTGACTGCGAGTACCCGGTGTACTACATAGGCGAGGGCTATACAGGCGCAGAGTCAAGGTACCCAGACATTGAAAAGGTAGCTTTGGCCCTCCTGGTTTCTGCTAGGAAGCTCTGGCACTATTTCCAAGCACATTATCACGGTTTTCACCAATCATCCATTGAGAAAGGTATTGCGAAAGCCGGAAACTTCAGGTAGACTTGTGAAATGGGCCATCAAACTGGGAGAGTTTGATATTCATTACAAGCCCCGGACGGCCATCAAGGGCCAGGCAGCGGTAGATTTTATTTATGAGATCATTCCTCAACAAGACACACCTGCTCATGACATCGAACCACCGGCCCCAAGCTCACATAGACCGAGCACCTGGCAACTCTATATTGATGGGGCATCCAACAGAAAGATTAGCGGGGCAAGTATTTTGCTTGTTAGTCTGATGATCAAATTTATCAGTATGCTCTGAAATTTGCATTCAGGGCATCTAACAATGTCGCTGAGTACGAGGCCCTCATCGTCGGGCTACAAATTTCTCTGGAGGTAGGTGTCGAGCACCTTCACATCTTCAGCGATTCTCAGCTAGTTGTGAATCAGGTCAACGAGGACTTTGAGGCTAAAGAGCCACAAATGTCATCTTATCAGGCCCTCGCGAAGCCAATAATGCAACGCTTTACCAACGTGACAATCACTCAGATACTAAGGGCCAAGAATAACAAGCCTGATGCTTTAGCCAAGCTGGCAGCAGCTCCAACGAGTACATCCTACAGTGCCACGAAAGTGGAAATACTGGACAAGCCAAGTACTTCCAAGACAATATCTGAGATATTTGCCACGGTGACCGGCCCATCATGGATGGATCCAATACTCAAGTACATGGTTGATGGTCTCACCCTGAGGACAAGGTGGAAGCACGAAGGTTACAACTAAGATCTGGCCAGTACACTCTCTTGATCGAGAAGTTGTATAAAAGAGGTCACTCTTTCCCCCATCTAAAGTGTGTCATGGAGGCAGAAGGCCACCAGATCCTGAAGGACATTCACGGTGGGGTCTGCAGTAATCATGATAGTGCTCAGTCCCTAGCACACAAGGCCCTCGAGGCTGGATATTTCTGGCCAACAATGTTGGCATTGGCTGAAGTGATCTCTAGCTCCTGCCACAAATGTCAGATGTATGCCAATATTCCCCTGGCACCACCCATAGCCCTTTCCATTCTGCTTGCACCTTGGCCTTCTGCCAATGGGGACTGGACCTCATCGGTAATCTCCCTACGACAACTGGGTAGTTCAAGTATGCTATCATGGCAGTTGACTACTAGACCAAATGGGTAGAAGCAGAACCCCTGCTGGCTATCACAACAGACAAAGTCAAAAATTTCCTATGGCGAAATGTTTATTGCAGATTTGGTCGCAAACTGTGGAATTGCATCCCACATCGAAGGAATGGGAAACTCCTCCCCCTTACTCAGAGTAATAATTTCTCATCTTTATTGTTACTCTGTCAAATTACATACATAGCCTTACTTAAGCATCAAAGAGGCATAGACCGACCAGTTCGGCCTATACCTTTGACACTGTGTATTTCCTTTGACAAGGTCCCGGGGTTATCTTCTTATCCGCCAGCGGGTACCGCATTCTATCAGGCTACACCGGAGAAACCAGTAGAAACATATAATATTTGGTAAAATAAAAGTTGAAACAGATTTCCCTTATTCAATCCAAATCGATTTACACTAGTATATATAATCTTACTCTATTTCTCCGCCATTTAACAAACTCTTTCATTTCAGTAACAGGTGCATAGCTAGCATGGTTAATTTTGCAGGCTAGTGGTACATAACTCTGCGTAGATGATGTATTCACTAGCTAAGTTGATATGGTCAAACTGATTATCCCAATTAATTGACAAGAAACTTCAACAGATAATATACGAAACATTGTGTAGTTACACGTTGTCAAAATATAAATTCTTTGCCTGGTCAAAGCAGACATGGATAGCTACATGAAAGTGGAAAGAAGCATCAGATATATAATCAAAGGATAATGACAACACACGGCGCTCAATTCGATTTAGCTTTGCCCTGCAAGGTAATCAACAAGCAGGTAATCCCTGGATCCATCTCTATAAATAAATGAACCACATCGCTAGCTAGCTACCAACCAAATATTTCAGCCGGATCATCATCAATCAAATCAATATCTACCTCTCAGAAATATATTGTCTTCCGTTATATCGATCTTCTGCTCATTCAAAACTAGTTGCTCAGTTGCTCGATCAGCTAAAACCACGTACTTCAAATTACCAACTAATGGCCATTAGTGGTGTTATTAAAACCAAGTGCAAGTAGTTGGTCACTAAGTGCAAGTGTTATTAAAACCTATAGTGGCCAAACCTAAGCTGGTCACTGTTAATTAAGCATTTGGTCACTGCGAAATAATAATTGGGCGGGAGTTCTGAAAAATCTAGCGGCAACTATTTTAATGACCAATGAAAAATGTCGGTCACTAATTCTATTCTATTAATGACCAACTTATAGTTGGTCACTATGATTAGGTCATTAATGCCCAGATTTGTTGTAGTGTGGCCATTTTTTCAGCTCTTCTCAGTTGCTTCATCCCTTCATCATCCTCACAGGTTTCCGATGGTGCTGGAAATGCTAGTATTGCTAAAGCCGCTTCCTCAAAGGATTCCAAAAAAATTAAATCTTTGAAATCGTCCTCATCGAGAGCTCCCATAGTAGTTTCTCACTTCCCCCATAACTCATACGTCTCTCGCCTGTGATTGATGCTATAGAAAGAACTGAATATCTGAAGAAGGGTATTTGTCTGAGCTGTCTGATATTATACGTCGTTCATTCCGCGATGTATGTATGGAGCAGTTTACTTGGCAACGCGAGTAGCTCTCTCTCGAGCTGCTGGCCTTGTTCGATTGCCGGTTGCAACTTGGTAATTACAGAGAGTTCATGGAAGGAGTTTTTTTGCGCGAAGGCAATTCTTTGCTGTCGGAAATCTTCGTCCGAAATGAGGACTTTTATTGTAGTGTATCGAAGACAAGAATCACGGCAAGATAATTATTGTTTTATTTTCTTTCTTCTTTTTCATGGGTTTTGAACTGTTTATTGTAATTTCTTTTATGTTGTGATATTGTGATTTCATGATATTTTCGAATGAATAAATATGAGTTAAGAAAGATCAAGTTGTATATAGACCACTAAATCACCCCTTTGGTTATGGACAATTCTTCTTGTGACAATTATTAAATATCTGTGGCAGAAGAATACATGAAGAACCAACATACATTTTAAGTGCTCCCTAGCTTCATGCTTTGGAAACTAATTGATGAGGCCTAATTAATCTTTTTTTTTTTTTTTTTGGTCTCATTTCACTTTGTACTATATATCTAGCTAGGGCGCTAGGCATATGGCTTCCATTCCGTATCAAACACAATCTTGACTTCAATTCTCTCACTTCAAATTCTGTTACTCGATCATTTTCATTTTACGGCGCGGGTCAGAGAAGACAAGCCAACCAAATCTGCCACTTCGATAGATGTCACTGAAACAATCAAGTACTTGACTGGTCGATGAAAGTGTGACATGTAACTAATGCATTAATACTTCCGTAGTAATTCTTCGTAACATATTGAGTAGGTATATACACACCCTACATTTCTCACTTAACTGCGTGCATAAAGACCTAAGTTCTTCAGGCCTGGAAATGAAAAATGACAAATTTCACAAGACTACTCTTTTACTAGGCTCGTGAATACATATAATTTGATTGTCCTGAATCGGATAGTACATCAGATATGAGGACAGGATAGCAATGTGCCTAATGCATGACCCATACAAGAACAAAAAATGCAACATAGACCATACATGGAATCTCTCAACAACAATGAATACATGAATCATGAATGTGAGGGGCACTTTTTCACTTGCACCTATCGTTTTCATTCATGAGTAGTGGATATAAATCTAAACCTCCAAGTATTTAAGAGTGTTAGCTCTTAAGTTGTGGCTGTTGGTTGTTTAAAATAACTAATGCCGTAGAGATTACTGGATCAATTTACACTGGCATTATGTGTGATATGTGTCATTTAAAGTAGATTTGCTAGCTTCGGTATGTGTCAGTATAAATGAACTTTTTTCAATTAGTGTCTTTTGTTCTTTCTTTTCCCTTTCTTTGCTTATTAGCTTTACATAGCCATGTATTACAAAGTTAATTGTAACGAAATATATAAAATAAAAACATCACTCATTAAATTAAGTCATATATTAGTGTAAAATAGTAAAATTTCTCAAATTCTTAAAGTAAGGAGAACCTCTCTAGAACAGATAGATATATATATATATATATATATATATATGTGTGTGTGTGTGTGTGTGTGTAGATTTCCCTCATTCGGCAAATCGATTTACGTACACCTATATATATATATATATATATATATATATATATATATGTGTGTGTAGATTTCCCTCATTCGGCAAATCGATTTACGTACACCTGTATAATTTTACTATATTTCTCCGCCATTAAAAAAACCTCTTTCATTTCAGTAACATCTGCATAGCATGGTTAATTAGGCAGGCTAGTAGTATATAACTCTGAGTAGATGATGTAGATGTATTAAGTAACAAAGTTGATATAGTCAATTGGTTTTGCAATTGACCAGAAGTTTCAACAGATACATAAAACATCGTGTACTTAACTACTTACACGTTGTCATTGTATATATTCTTTGCCTGGTCAAAGCAGCCAGGGATAATACATGAAAGTGGACAGAAGCATCACACACACACACACATATATACGAAGGCCCTTCCATTAAGGGATTCTTTTTTTGATCTTTTTTAGGGATATAACATTAGACAAACTTTTCGATTACATTTCACAATCTTAACCGTTCAGTTTTTAGGTCCTGATGTGTAGATCACCTCTGCAAATTTTCAGTCAAATCGGTGATCATTAAGGTATGGAACTAGATTAAATTAATGGACGAACCGAATCTGTCCAACCTGAACCGTTCATACATATAATTGTAAATCGCAGTTTTGAATGCCTTAACAATAATAAATTTGGATGAAAATTTGCAGAGGTGATCTACACATTAGGACCTAAAAACTGAACGATTGAGATGTCAAAATATGATAGAAAAGTTAGTCTAATGCCTTATCCCTAAAAAAGACAAAAAAAAAAAAAATCTCTCACTAGAAGAGCCCTGTATACATATATAAAATTAAAGACTACTAACAACACATGGCCCTCAATCCATTTAGCTTGCCCTGCAAGGTAATCAACAAGCAGTAATTTCTGGATCCATCTCTATAAATAAGTGAACGACATCACTGCTAGCTACCAACCCAAATATTTTAGCCTGATCATCATCAATCAAATCCAGATTCCAGACCAACCTCTCAGAACTATACTGTATATCGATCTTCTGCCCATTCATTCTATACTACTTGCTCAGTTGCTCGATCAGCTAAAACCACGCACTATACATTACCAACTAATTAATGGCTATTTTTTCAGCTCTTCTCAGTTGCTTCATTCCCTCATCATCGTCACAGGTTTCTGATGCTGCAGGAAATGCCAGTATTGCAAAAGCTCCTTCCTCAAAGGATTCCAGGAAAAGCAACTCTTTGAAATCATCGTCATCGGGAGCTCCCATAGTAGTTTCACACTTCCCCCATAACTCGTATATCTCTCGTCTGTGATTAATGCTAGTGAAGGAGCTGAATATCTGAAGAAGAGTATGTTTCTCTGAGCTGTCTGATACTGTACGTCGTTCGATCATATGACAATTTATGTATAGAGCAATTTAATTGGGAAGGCCTTGTTCGATAACTGTTTAATTGGGAAGGCCTTGTAGTGTCGGTAAATCTATATTATTTGTAGTCTCTCGATAACTGTTGGCCTTGTTCGATTGCCGGTTGCAACTTGGTAATTACAGAGTTCATGGCTGGGAACAGAAGCTCGAAGCCTGAAGACAAGAATCACAGCTTGATAATTATTGTTTAATTTTCTTTCTTCTTTTTTATGGGGTTTGAACTGTTTATTGTAAAATTAATGTGTCAGATTCTTTGATGTTGCGATATTGTTGTTTCATGATCTTTCTTTGAATAAATATGATTTAAGAAAGATCAAGTTGTATATAGAGTTATAGACCATATTTCTAAATCACCTGGCCCCTTTGGTTATGGACAATTAAGTCTTCTTCAGACGACTGTTAAGTAGCTGTTGCAAAAGAATATATTAGAACCGCCATCCATTTTAAGTGGTCCTAGCTTCATGCATTTTAAGTGGTCCTTATAGGGTTGGCCAGTAGTGAAGTGGGTAATCTAAATTGTGTGGAAAGAAAGACGCCTGCAAGGCCCGGCGTACACATACATAGATACATACACACACATTCGATTCTGCCTCATTCGGATTCACCTTGTGAGAACTCTTTTTCAAAGGATTGTGCTTCAAATAGATTGTATCTCAAAGGGATTATACCTCACTCGGATTTTTTCTTGACCAAATCTCTCCTTGACAAGTTATTTTCTCCTCGACCGGATATTTCCACCTCGACTAGATATTTCCTCCTCAACCAGATATTTCCATCTCAACTCCTTCATGACATTATCTCCACCTTAAGAGAATATCTCCTTCTAGATAAGAAATCTCGTTATATTACTAATTTTTTTTTATTGGACGTGTCGTCCATATCTTTTCTATACATAAACCATCAGATTTGCTCACCTAAGGGACAGTTTTAAGGGACTGTGAGGGACAAATGCATCTTAACCACATGTATTAAATATAAAAGCAGAAATTATAATAACTTAAAACTGTGCATTTATTTTCAGCCGTCAGATTCACTTGTCCCTCACAGTCCCTTAAAAACTATCTCTTAGGTGAGCAGGCCTTCATAAACCATAATATATAGTCTTTAGTGGTCGATAATTAATTTTTTTTATTGGACATGTCCACCAGATCTTTTCTCTACATAACACATAAATATATAGTTTTTTAGTGGTCCATATTGAAAACGGCATTCAGAAGTCAGAACCGCTTTTTGCTTATCGAAAAAGCATATCGTCCCCGCCGGCATGGACTTCCCCGCCGGCAAACACATCGTCCCCAATATACCCCTCCCCGTCAGCGACGAGCTCGCACGCCGTTCTCCGAACCCTGTATCGATCTCATCGCCGAGTTGCCGACACCGTGGGAAGTACGAAGCTTTGGCTTGGCTGTGCGGATGTCTGAGCTGCTTCGTTGGGCTGGGCTTGTTGGCAAAACTAAAAAGTTTTAGGGGGTGAAAATTTTCAATTAGATTACTTGCCGCCTCTTTCCAATTTCACATTCCCGCTATGTCTCTTCAAAATTAGTGGATACTCCCACGACTCTTCCAGTTATCCTCTCTACATGTGAATCTATCCTTTATCGCGTTTAGAGAAAAAGAAAAAAAAAAAAAGTCTCTCGCTGCAGGTTTTCTCTTTGCCTTTCTGCAATCTTCTTCTTCTGCAGGTTTTCTGTTTGCGTCTATCATTGATTATCATTGGTATTAATTGTTGCAGTTATGGCAAAGCAAAGACTCAAAATTAAGGGCATCAAGCTTCTCACGTCCTGAGTCATCTGGTCTCCCTTCAAACCAAAAACATCATAATGGGTCAGCAACTCACAAGGAAACACAAGACATTGAAGAGATAGGTTAAATGTTGTTTGGTGAGTATATAGGTTTCTGGTACAAAACGTAGTCTCGTATATGTTTCTTGTTCATTGTAAGTTCTCTTTCCTCTGTTCTGTACCGTCAAGAGATTTTAACTTTTAATAGGTTTTGCACACGATCTATATTTTATTGGTGTATGTTGGTGACGAAAAATTCCGTAGAGGAGTTTGACTCACCAATGAATGCGGACTGGAGCGAGAGCTGACCGGGAATGATCTAGAAGCTTCCTTGGAGCGTTGACTCGAAGTTTGACCGTCGGTTTGAGGAGGGGGTTACCTACAGAAAACCCTCCGATGCCTAAGTCAGTACGTTTCTTAGTAGTGGAGTAGAGAGAATTGGAATTCGATGCATTACCTCGATGTCGAGCCGCCTATTTATAAGTGCATTTTGGCGTGGGTTGCAAGTAAACTTGCACGGCAAGTTACTAATAACTTGGGCGGCAAGTCATCATTAAGGCCGTACTTACTCTTGTAATAACCGCTACTTATGGGCGGCCATGATTGCTACACTGAATGTCACATTAATCATCGCATTTACGACTATAATAATAATCGCATTTACTGTCGTCATTACTTCCCTTTAATTGCCTTGATTGCATGGTCAAATTAATTGACCACCCCCACAATGCCCCCAAATTTTATTCATCCCAAGAGAAAATTTCCAAAGCTCAAATTTCTCTATGGGCTCCACATCTTTATATTTCTCTTTGGGCACCCTTCTTTGAATTTCATCTAGGCCTTCCTCGTGTTGAAAATGTAGATGCCCGTATAAGAAGATCCTCGTTCCTTGTTTAGAGTTGGCATCTCATCTCGTCGACGTCGCCGACGCCGACGTGCCCAAATCAGGACTCAAATCTGCCCGCCTTTGTTTTGCAACCGCTGCCGCGTTCCTAAGCTGTGCCTTCAGCGCAGCTCAAACCAGACTCCGAACCTGAGGTACCCTGCTGCGAAACTCTTCTTGTTTTCCCTTCTTAGTCACCTAACATTATGCAACGTCGGCCTCGACGTCATGACGTCTCCTTCACAATGACCATGACGTCGACGTCGGCGTAGGCGTCGATGATGTCTTCTTTAATGTATGCGGCGTCAACCTCGACGGTGGTGACTTTTCCTCAATAACCTCGACACTAGCCTTGACGTCGATGACGTCCTTCTCAATAACTACGATGACAACCTCGAGGTCGATGATGTCACTCTCAATAACCTCGGCGCTAACCTCGACGTCGGTGTCAACCTCGACGTCGGCGCCAACCTCTCAATAACCTCGGCATCAACCTTGACGTCGGTGACTTCTTTCTCAATAACCTCGGCGCTAACCTCAACTTCGCGAAGTCTTTCGCAATAACCTCAGTGTCGAACTCGACGTTGGCGTTTCGTAGTCAGCCCTTGGCATCAACCTTGACGTCGGCGTAGGAGTTTTTCTCAGCGCCGACCTCGATGTCGGTGTCGACCTCGACGTAGGTAACGTCTTTCTTAATAAGCTCGGCGTCGACCTCGACGTCGGTGACGTCTTTCACAATATCCTCATTGTCGACCTTGACGTTGGCGTCTCGTCGTTGGCCCTTGGTGTCAACCTCGACATCGGCGTCTCGTCGTCGGCTTAGGCGTTTTTCTCAATAACCTCACCTCAGCGCCGACCTCGACGTCGGTGTCAACCTCGACGAGGGTGCCTCGACGTTGGTGTCAACCTCGACGAGGGTGCCTCAACGTCGGTGTCAACCTCGATGGTACCGACCTCGACGAGGGTGTCAATCTCGACGTCATCGACGTAGGCATCCTCTCAATAACCTCAACATCGACGCCGACGTCGGCCTAGATGACGACGACGATGGCCGCAATGACCGTCACCGGCGTTTCCATGGCTTGGATGTGTATTCCATTGCCCTATTTACCCCCTTGTATTTCTTGTCTGTGCGCAGACACTCAGAAATAAAAACAAAACAAAGGTAGAATATTCGAGGCACGGAGCCTTTCAAACAAAAATGATACATTAGAGGATTTGAAACCAAACCGTATCGGAGGGTCTGCCCTCCGCGCACTACTTCTTAACATCTTCAGGGGGGATCGCCCCCATTCCCCGTGGGGGTCGGATGTAGTACCAATTGCATAACCTCTACATCCTGAAAGTTTAAAATCCATCACGCCATCCCACCCCCGCCTGCAGCGAGGGTGTGGTCCATCATCCCACCCTTGCCTGCGGCGAGGGGTGAGGCACGCCATCCCAACCCAACCTGCAGCGAGGGTGTGATCCATCATCCCACCCCCGCCGCCGGCGAGGGTGAGGCACGCCATCCCACCCCCGCATGCAGCGAGGGTGTGGTCCATCATCCCACCCCCACCTGCAATGAGGGTGAGGCACACCATCCTCCTCGAAGCATTAAAGTAACTGTCCTACTCGAGGAACCAGCTCATATAAATCAAATGTTACTGTCCTACTCGAGGAACCAGTTTCGAACCATTAAGGAAACTGTCCTACTCGAGGAACCAGCTCCTATGAATCAAACGTAACTGTCTTACTCGTGGAACCAGTTTCAAACCATTAAGGCAACTGCCCTACTCGAGGAACCAGCTCCTATGAATCAAATGTAACTGTCCTACTCGAGGAACCAGTTTCGAACCATTAAGGCAACTGTCCTACTCGAGGAACCAGCTTCTACGAATCAAATCAACTGTCCTACTCGAGGAACCAGTTCCGAACCATTTAGGCAACTGTCCTGCTCGAGGAACCAATTTCTATAAATTGAATCGCAACTGTCCTACTCGAGGAACCAGTCATACATATTAATAGGACTGTCCTACTCGAGGAACCAGTCCCAGTGATATTATTCACTCGAGAAATACAAAATACATAATTTCAATAGTCTCTTGAATAAGATATCGACACGCGGAAAAATCACTTAAACTCTTTTATTTTTCTTACCTGAGTTTTACGAGTTCTGCCATCTTTTTATCAAAACGAAGTCACCATATTATCGTACCTTCTCCATTACTCGAGATGAATTTCGGCGCGTGGACTTTTCCATGAACCCTCTGATTGCCTTAATTTATATCATTTTATACTGAAGGAGTTTACTAGCCTTCATTGCTGTAACGATTGCTGGTCGCACTCCCTGACACTTATATATTATGTGCCCCCTTGTCTCGTGGAGCGGGCAATATCGACTTCTCTCATCCTCGTCACTAGCCTCCGGTTGGGGGGGCGGCTTCTCAAATATTCCTTCATGACCGTGTCTTTTGTATATGGTCACGGGGTGAATCGTAAACCATTCTTCAAGGGGATAATCTTGAGGCTTCCCCCCTTTATCACTCTGAATGTCATTCTTTGTGTTATTACATTCAACTTCTCTCAAGGTGACAACAACAGTGAGTTGGACTTCGCGTGCTTCTTTGGCTTTTTCAATTCTGATCTCCCCCTGACCCCTTGTAATGATGTCGTCCATGTCCTTTGGCGGATCACGCAGCAAACTTTCGTATAATGGTGTCCCCAAAAGCAATCCCTCTCGGAAGGCGATGGCGGCGAATTGGGGATCACAATTAACATGGCGCATTTCAGCTTTAAACCTTTCAAAAAATTTCCCTACCTTTTCCCCCGGCTTCTGCTTGGTACTGAAAAGAGTCACCATGTCCTTCTTTTGTTTGCGATTGTAGAATTATTGTGAAATGAAAGTGCGGCTTAATGTGTCGAAATCCGGTATGGAATGCGGTTTGAGGTCTTGGAACCATGTCGACGCCTGCCCCGTGAGACTGGAAGGGAAGATCTTGCAAATTAATTTCTCATCGGTCGTCTCGATGGACATCTTTTGTTTATACCCCTTGATGTGGTCCACCGGGTTGGTCGTTCTGTCATATTTTTGGAATACCGACATGGTAAACCGGCGAGGTTTTGCCGCATTCAAAATGTCATCGGTAAACGGAGACTTACTGACGTCCCTCGCGATTTCCGCCACCAGCTCTCGTGGTCCGCCACGCTTGCATGCATCAATCATTTTTTCCATCTTCTCAAGCCAAGATTCGTTGCGCGCCCTTTTGGATTGGCCTAATCTGGCTCTGCTATTCTGCCCCCCATTTGATTTGCCTCCCTCCCCCTCGATGAGGGGTCCACCAGAGATTCCCCTAATAAAGTCGCTGGCGCCTACGTTTGCTACTACGTTGTTAGTTTGATGGAGATCGCCGATGGCGTCATCGTCGTTGTCCGAATCACTGTCAAGTTGTAGGAACCTTTCAAGTTTTCGAATACAACGAGCCTCACAGTCCCACTTTTCCTTCTGAAATTGCTCGAGTTCCTGCCTCAGCCTTTGCGTCTCGTCAGCTGGAGGCAAGTTCAGGTCGCCGATGGGGCTCAAGATGGACCCATTTGGCGGCTGGTGGGGAGGAATTTCGTCACTACCAGTCCTCAGTGACAGAAATGGAATCCCGTCAGGGGCAGCTCCTGCTATCACTTTTTAGGGATAAGTGCTTCCCACAGACGACGCCACTTGTTGGTGACGAAAAATTCTGTAGAGGAGTTTGACTCACCAATGAATGCGGACTGGAGCGGGAGCTGACCGGGAATGATCTAGAAGCTTCCTTGGAGCGTTGACTCGAAGTTTGACAGTCGGTTCGAGGAGGGGGGGGGTACCTGCAGAAAACCATCCGATGCCTAAGTCAGTACGTTTCTTAGTAGTGGAGTAGAGAGAATTGGAATTCGATGCATTACCTCGATGTTGAGCCGCCTATTTATAAGTGCATTTTGGCGTGGGTTGCAAGTAAACTTGCACGGCAAGTTACTAATAACTTGGGCGGCAAGTCATCATTAACGCCGTACTTACTCTTGTAATAACCGCTACTTATGGGCGGCCATGATTGCCACACTAAATGTCACATTAATCGTCGCATTTACGGCTATAATAATAATCGCATTTACTGTCATCATTACTTCCCTTTAATTGCCTTGATTGCATGGTCAAATTAATTGACCACCCCCATAGTGTATGTAACATATCAGTCTCTAGTGCAATCAAGTATGATGTACCATGATATAGGTATGATTTCATCAAGTATGATGTACTAAACCTCCATTGCTTCTATAGATGTGCTTAGGTACGGTTAATGCGTCATGGAAATCAGGTTGTTTGCAAATTTGGACTGATTGTTATTTGTTGATTTACACTTTGTTTATTTTATTCCAACAGATTGATATGACTGGAGTTGAACCTAGTCCAATTGAATGCTTCAAAAGGTTTCATGTCTCTAAGGCCAAGAATGAAGAGGAGGAACACTGGATTAGTGAGAAAGCTAAAGATCTTTATGTATGTATTCAAATCTTGGTTTGCTTATGTGTTTGCTTGTCATGAGATTGTGCCTTTACTTATGTTTGCTGTGATTGGAGGCCGAGTCACGACAAAATTCGTGGCTAAGGTGATGACATGATACCACCTGAAGATGAAGATGTGGACTCTTTTAGCCACATTTGCAATAAGCATCCGTGCATGGCGCGTGAGAAAGAATTCGAACAAATGAACGAGAAAGTTACAACTCTTACCAACCAGCTAGAAGATTTGAAGCAAGTGGTTATGACTTTTTTTTTTATTAAAAGCAAGTGGTTATGACTTTGCTATCGAAGAACTCAACTCATTCTGAATGCGCAACAGAAGCACCTTCTACGGTAACTTTCTTTTCATTTGCACTCCAAATTCTAACCTCTTAGCTTAATGACATAAGTTAATTAACCTTGCTGTTGAGCACTGCTGGTCATTATTATATTTACTTCTTGGGTTGTTTTTAGAGTTGCTGGTCAGTTTATGATGCTTATAACTATATGCTTAGGCTCTTTTGGATTTCACTTTATGTTTGTCTTAGTGAATAATGTTTTAAACCATTTGCCTGGTCCATTTTGCCTCAGTTTCTAGGTGGGATACAATGAGAAGTTGTGTCTCTTTGCAATGAGGCAACATCTCATCTGCAACAGCTAGCATTCTTGTTAGCTTTAAACTTTGAGTTTGAGAAAGGTTTTCTTGGTTACAGTCATTATTCTAACACATTACAAATGCATGTAGAAAGAAAAAAAAAATGGAAAAGAAGAATCATTTTGATCCCACTGTCATGGCTAAAAGTGTGTTGAACGTGTTGGAAGCTTGATCGATGTCAAGTTCGATCAAAGCTTTATGTTGCTGCATTATGATAAACAGGTGGGGCTCTAAAGAGCTGGTACGTCATACAAATGGAAATGACATTACAGCTAATACAACTGTTTAACAATACCTATTGCCCTTTAGGGATCTTTATTAGATTAAGTAACTGATTAAGTTCATTCTCCTTTCTGTTTTGTTTTTGTTTTAACGAAACCATATTGTATTTGGTTGGTCACTGATTGGTATAGATATGCAATACTAGTAAGAAAAGACACTTAGATATCTTAGTTGCTGCTTTCTTCTTATTGTGTTGCTGATGTCCATTATTTTTTATTTATTCTTTTTATTGTGTTGATTTTTTTTATTCAATTACTTTGTCATTTATTTAACCATTAATTCATATTATTTCTGTTTGCTTATTTTTTAGGGAAACACCACAAAGAGTTCAGATGCAAATCATGAGGACAAATGATAGCTGCAAGAAATACTACTTTGATGCTATTTGCTAATGTTAAATAAGTACTATAGGGTAAAGCTATGGTATGTTAACATTTCTCATACATCAACTATTTTTACCACTTTAAGGACTCATGTTACCACTTTGAGGACTAAATTACTATTTTGAGGACTCATCATATGGTAAACTAAGAAAATTTACCACTTTAAGGACTCATGTTACCACTTTGAGGACTAATATTACTACTTTAAGGACTTATGTGGTAACTAAGAAAATTTACCACTTTAAGGACTCATGTTACCACTTTGAGGACTAATATTACTATTTTGAGGACTCGTTTTACTACTTTTAAGGCAATTGTATGCATGTCATACGTTAACACATTGTAGAATTTTCCAGTACTATACGCTTATGTTCTATTTTTAATTCCCTACTAGTTTTACGCTTATGGTTGTTATGACTTTTTCTATTTTGTAAGACTTGATGATGAATGTCTTGTTTCAAATAAAATGTAGCTTAATCTTCTTTATTTTGTAATCTTCAAGTATTTATTTATTTTTATATATATATTTTTTATTCAAGAAGAATGCTTCAAAAAATTATTTTTGGTAGTTGGATGTAAAAAATAAAATAAAAAATAAAACTGACAACCAAAAATGGGTGTTGAGGAAAAATTGCACACAATGAGTGAAAATGTCACCCAACATAATTTCACTCTTATTCATTTAGTGAATAGAGTTTTTATTATTTTGGGTTCGACCCATTCAAGACAGAATGTGTCTCTTAATTACAATCCCTTGTTACAAGGAAACACCCTTTGATTCCATTTATGAAGAAACCAATTGATGGGATATATGTTTGTTTGTTTTTGCGGCTGCACCCGAATATTTGACTGGGTTGCCTACGTACCCTTGGAGAGGGATCAAGCCACTCGTAGTTCAAGAGTTCCAATGAGTCATCCACTCATTGGAGGACTTTGATTTTGGAATGGGAATAGTGTTTGGGACGAATTTGGTTGAATTGGACCAGGGATTCGGTTTTGTGTTTAGGACGCGGTTGCATCTAGATAAATTTGGTTATAGATTACCTACATACCCTTTGCGGGGTCAAACCACATGCAGTTCCGGCTTTTGAGATTTAAATGGGTAGATGACCCATTTATTTTGAATTTGTGTTTGGGGAAGGGTTTAAAGCCCTTGAATTTGGTTTGGACTTTATTTGTGTGATTTGGAATGGATTTGATTTTTGTGGTGTTGGGAGAATTTGACTGGAGTCAATGATTCATTTAGGACTAGCCGAATTTGACTGGTGGAGTCAGGGATTCTGTTTGGAGTTGCGGTTGCATCTAGTGGGTCGCTAGACTGCCTACATACCCCGTGAAGGGATCAAACCATTGTAGTTCGTATTTGGGATTTTTGGTTTTGTACCAATTTTTATTCAACGGGTATGTATTTTGAACTCGTCGAGAAAATATATTTTGGTGAACACCTGTGTGCCGAGCTTCGTAATGGGCCCTGGATTTTACACTGGGCTTTGTGCCACTTTTTACTTGTCGATGAATAACTCAGCCGGGCCCAAATTTCTGACTTGGAGTGGGCCTTGTAGTGCTTCAAAACTTGAGGACGAGTGATTTAACAGAGCCCAAAAGAAAAAAACTGCGGTGCATAGATTGATTCAGCCCATTTGAGCCCACTTCACATCTTGCACAAAATTGAAACCCAAGGAGACCAAATTGTGGTGCGATTATCCATAGGCAGACTTGATAGGCTCGATCTCTTTCACAGGATGACATCTTGGCGTGATCAGATTGTGACTTCTTTCTTGTGCAGGCATAGCGAGCTGAACTAGACATGGCTTCTCCTCAAGGTAACTAGCTGCCACTTTAGGGAACTTTAATTCAATTGTTTATGATTTACTGACAACACCACCGACTGACCTTTGTTGTTTGCATTGCATGCATCCACAAATTTGCTTCACAATTGTTCAATTGCATGTTTGGAAGCTTTTGTCTTTTTGCCATTCAATTCCTATTTCAGAACAAAGCTATGATAGGAGCATAAATGCCATGTTTATAATGTTTAACTCCTTATATTTTGCTAAGTTATTTCCTTTAACTTGATCAATTTAACTTAGTTAGTGTTTTTACAGGTAAAATGGAGTCTCAAAGTCCAAAAATGGCTAAGGAAGGCACAAGTGGCGCAGAAATGGAAAGAAATGAAGAAATGGAAGTTTTCCCAGTTTGACTAGGAAAAGGAATCCCAGTTGGAGTAGGAGTCTGAAGCTGACTTGGACTAGGAGTTCTACTTGGACAAGGAAACCCAATTCTACTCAGATAAGGAATACTAGTGTGACAAGGAGTCCCTGTTGGATAAGGATTACTCAAGAAGGTTCCGGAAGAGTGTGGAAGCATCTCGGAAAAGGAAGCAGTATTCAACTAGGAAACCTACTTGCATATGGAGTTCTACTCATAATAGGAGAGCCTTGGAACGTTCATGAAGTATCTAGAAGTCTCAAGAAGATCATATGCCTTGCACATGGAAGAGGAAGCAACAAGGAATTTGGATTTCAAAGCAATGTGGAGTTTGGATTTCTAGTTGAGTATGGATTGAAATTGCCGTGAGATTCTTGAAGGTTCTAGGGGGTTCTTGACGTTTCATTCTTCAACAGGGCGTGGAAGACATGTGAGAGGCATGTGATGTGAAGGAAAACCGAGTTGGACTTAAGTTGTGCTTTAAAAGTCAAATCCATTACAGATTCGGATTACTGCCTGTGCAGATCAGTCAACTTCAACAGAGTGTCATAAATCGCTCAGAGCTCAGAAAATTATGATCTTTATATGGATGGAAAGCTACAGATATCTAGTTTCCAGACCTTTTTACAGATCATCGATATCTATTTTCTAGAGGAAATTATGGTCGATTTAGTGCACTGGGGTCAATTCTGCCGGAAATCTGTTTTGTGTCAACAAAGTCCTAAATCAACAAGAACTTGGAGAAGCCAAGTAGAAACGAATTGGGAGAGCTTTGAGACGTTCTCCTATATATACCTAGTGTATTTGATGTTTCAAAGGGAACATTCTTTCTCCACAATTTCGATTTCTCACTTGTTCTCTCTAGTTTTCAGGTTTTCGCAATCTTCAAGGAGCATAGCCGTGACCATCCACCTTCCTAGCTGTGATCAACACTTGTGCACCATCTTGGAGCTGCTTTGGACCTTGGGACGTGACTAAGGGTTGTTCATACCATCATCTTTTCATGTATTTTCACGGTTGTGGCTTTCTTGTGGTTAGAATTTCTGCTTTGGAATTTCTGTTGTGTGAACCGAAACTATGATGTGACAAACCTATTTTTGGATTCGATTTTGATGTGCTTTTTGATGTTTGATGTGTTTGTGTGTTCTTGATTCTTGTTGATTGCCGAAATATGGATTGATAATCTGGTTTTGCTTTATAGATAACTTTTGCATGTTCTTGTTCTTTGAGTGCACGCTTAGCATGATTGCATGTAATTGGAGCTAGTAATTAAGTGAACGCTTGTTGATCCTAATTCAATATAGTAGTAAAGGCTTTGTACAAAGGTCGAGATCAGATTATGCATGTAATGAAAAGACTTGCTTTGAGTACTTGAATTTGCATGTTTATTGACTAAACTTTCACTTGCTCTTAATGATTTGAATGCATGAGATTATGAGTCGCTTCGATTGTGTGATACTTGCGTTTGAAATATGTTGGATTAAGTGCGTTGCTTGATCAACTGTGTAAAGGGAAGTCAAATAAGGGACATTGGTCGCTTGTATCTTTGTTTCTTGGTTGATATCTTTCCATGGTAACTACAAACATAAAAGAATGCATGAATGAATTGTTCTTGATTGGTTCTTGATAAATTGTTCTTCAAAAATTCTTCTTTTCCCACCTTTGTATAGAAATGATTTTTAATCTTTATTTGTTTACTAAAATTTCTGTTTTTCAATCTTCAAAAACCCCCCATCTTTATGTTTTCTTATTTGTGTAAATAAATAAAATTAACTTAGATTTTAGGTAGCATGTTAACTTAAATAATAAAATAAAATAAAATAAAAAATGTTTTTAAAAATTGGTGAATAGTGTCTCCGTGAATAGTAATATATGTGTTAGTGTTTTCTAGGAATTAATTTGGTGGTTTTTAGGAGTTTGTTTTGTGTTTTTTAGGTGTTCCTAAATTTTAGGGATTCTTTGGTGTTTTTTAGGAAAAGTAGTTAGAGTTAGTTTTGACTTAGGATTCCTTGTTTGACTTGGTTTAGAATTTGTTTTCTTGTAGATTAAGTAATCCTAATTAGTGTATGACTAGTAATCCTTGTTGTATGTGGATTTCTAATATGACTATGACTTGTAAGATGTATTCTAGTAGGAGTATGATTACTAATTTAATTATAACTTGGATTCTTTGTAAATTTCGAATTGTTGTCTATATATACTTGTTATTTTCGTTTGTCTTGTAAATTCTTTCTCTTATTTTCGTTTCACATGTAAGTACCCTCAATCCCCGGCTTGAACGATCCCTGCTTATTCTATACTAACAACTACATTTTTCAGGGTTTAAATTGGCGATTGCTTTTGCACGTATCAAGCTACAGCATACTTTTCCATGCCTTTAATTAATACAAATAGACTTAAGTGTTTGTCTCTTGCATTTGATAATCAATTATACATGTCTGCAGCACACATGATCAATTACATATTTTGGGAGCTTTGACTTTGACAAGCTTATGTGTAAAGCTATTTGTAATTATCTGCAGATTTTTTGACATTTTTCCACCGCCAAGCTTCGTGGCTAGCTGAGAAGTGATTTCTGCTTCTTAAATTAAATGTAATTGCTGCATGCTTCTTGGTCTTTTATTTTTGACTTGTTCTGAAAGAGACTTACAGCATAGCTGCCTCAATTATCACTACTAGAATTATGCTCATAGACATCACGCCATTTACATCGGTGAGAAATACACGCGATGTAAAACAATGTCATTAACATCGATTCCTGAAAAACCGATTTGTATGCATGTAACTGACATCGTTTTTTACTGTTGACCGATGTCTATATTTTGATTCTAAAATTTAAAAAAACGCGGAAACACTAAGTTCAAACTTTTAAGGAACGCGGAGAACAAAATTTTCATTCTCCACACTTAATATTTTTTCAACACACTTAACTTTCACACAATTGAAAACTGGCGACCCATTTTCTCTCTTGCTATTCCCCGAACCCTAGCCCTCTCCTCCTTCCTCTCTCACTCTCTTTCCACGGCCACCACTGATTCCCTCTCCTCCACTCACTCCCGCTACTATCTCTCTCTCTCTCTCATTCACCGCCTCCGCCCCCTTGCCGGCGCCATCACCTCCACAACCAAGCTCTCTCTCTCTCTCTCTCTCTCTCAGATCTCGGAAGACTGAAAGAAGGTAAAGAATCCTTCTCTCAATCTCTCTCTCGAATTGGGGAAATCGATTGTTTCTATGAACCAAGACAACATCCCAGGGGTGACCGGCACCGTTCTGTCAAAGAAATCTCAGGCGCTGCGCAATTGATTATCAGTAATTGTAGTTCGAACGCACCGTTTTGATTCGCAGCAGTCAATTTGAAGGTATTGGAGTTCGATTCGCAGCAGGCCATTTGAAGGTATGATTCCAATTGATTCCATTATAACTCTGGGTTTAAGTGTCTATGCTTTTCTGGGGAATCGTTGTGGGGTATTTCAACTGCTATCCTTTCACTTGTGAATGGGAAACCTCCGATCTGTATGAAGTTAATTCCTCTCTGCTTCTGCCAATGAAAAAGTCGAAAAACTTTTATCTGGTCATTAAAGTATATCATTATAAATTTAGTTGCTGGGTTGATTTTCAGGTGATTGTGTTTATAGTACAGGTGATTGTGTTTAGTTGCTGGGTTGGATTTCATTTAGAATTTGTGAATAGTATGATTGTTGGTAATGTATGAACTGTTTTGATTGTCAAGCAAACTTGATTAAGTTTTGATAATTGAGTTGTGGAGAGCATGAACTGTTGGTAATGTAGCCATTAAGAGTTTAATATAGTCGACGGAGTTCGATCGTGAGTATTAGATTTAGCTCACATGTATAGGAGAATCCATGATTGGGAGTGCTTGTCATTTGGCCTTTTCTATTTTGTTGAGAAACTGTAAATAAAATAATTTTAACAACTTGCATCATCCTGCTCCAGCCAAAAGTAAAAGCAGTTTCAATGCTGGGAAATCACTTGTTGGAACAACATAGTGGACATCATTGTTAGGTCCCCCATCAAATCTTTGATCGTATTCAGCTGTGCTTTGAAATGGTATCATTCAATGGTCCTTTTGAATTGCGATTAGATGGTGGATTTTGATTTAGCCATAAGTTGCAAAGCTGGGTTTCCTAGTTTTGAAAATAGCCCTTAGAAAAGATGGGTTGGTGGAGGAACTTTATGTTGACCTTGCTTTCTAGTTTTAGTACTATTTCAATGTCTGTGTCTTCTTAATTAAAGTTTTAGTGATTGAATTGGGTTGGTGCAGGTTTCCCTTCTTGGTGGAGCATTCTGCGCATGTACTAGGCATTTCTTTTATAACACCGAATCTCTTGAGGTAAGATCATGTTTAGTGCAGCTGTAACTGTGGTCACAGAGTACAAGGATAATGATAAATTGAGTATGCATATCCAAATCTTCAGACACCTTAGAAACAACTGGTGCTTCGATGTGGTGCGAGGCATTGCAGCTATTAGCTGAGGATTAAAGCAGAAAGCAAAATTGAAGGTCAGTAAAATTTCAATGAATGTTGAGCAGTTACAGCTAAATGTATAATATGGTCAATTTCTTTATAATTGGTTTGCTCTTCATTATCAAATGATTAATATTTTTAGGCTTTTAGGCTATGGGCTTCATTTGATGTGATATTGGAGGTTGCATATGAATTTGAAGGTTGCATATATTCAAGAAGCTAAGAGAGCCAAGTTTTTTGACACTCAGAGGGATAGGTTATACTGGAAACGAAAAGAAGAGGTTTAGTTTTGAATTTCATTAAGCTTTTTTGTTGTTTAGTTAAAAAAAAAAAAAAATTTCTCCGAGTTTGATCGTCACAGACCCCATCCAAAACTAATCTTTAGACCATAATTGATATCATCCCAAAACTAATCTTTAGACCATAATTGATATCATCTTCAGTTGTCTAGAGCCTTATCACAAAAAAGTAGAGCTACCAAGTCTCAGCAGGCTGTTGCAAAGGTAATTCTACTTCTTCTTGCCTATGTTGTTTTGTAATGGCTATTTTTATGACAGTATGAATGCACATCTTTCTTTCTATAGCATTTGGAACCACAAAGCCGCTGATAATGAGTTGATGGAACTGGTACTCTTAATAGTGGAGTCATTAGAATGAGCATAGCACTTCTAGTACGCTTTATATTGTGAAAGGTTAGACTAGAGGGCCTCATCTGGTTTTTAATCGCGCACAACCTGAGTTCAACATAAAATCTAAGTTCTAAGTGAATTCTACACCCTAAAGAGAGCAACCGGTTAATAGCAATAGGTAATAATTGGCTGCCAAGAAAGGAATTCTGTCTGTACATATGAGACAACCTACTGAGAACTTAAGTTGAGAAAACCATATAAGAGGGGACTAAGATGCATCTATCTAGTTGTGAGTATCACCAATTCACATTTTATCTAATCATGATATGTAAGTCCTCAAGTTAGGCTCTTATTAGAATGCCGACACCAATTCACATTCAATCTCATCATGATATGTAAGTCCTCAAGTTATTGGTTAGTGTTTTAATTTTCTCCTGTAATACATATGGTAACATTAGTTTGTGTACTTGGGGTTCTTGTATAAGTATAAAATTTGTTGGTCGGTGTTTGAAGTAGATATTGAATCAGTAGTGAAGTAAATGGTACTGCTTTGTTTCTAAATACATATAATAACATGTTTTTGTTTCTTTATTTTGTTTTTACTCTTATAGTTATTTGATTGTTTTATTATGCTTGATTACAGGTATCAGAAGTGAGCTCCCGTTTGGGCAGGGCTGGTACTGTGGGACTTGGGAAGGCTGTGGAAGTTTTGGACACCCTTGGCAGTAGCATAATTTAAGGTTGGAGAATAATTTATGGTTTTATTGTCAAATCCTGGCAGAGAAGAACTTAGTGTCTTTTCGGGAGAAGTTGTGCGTTTCAAATTTTCAATGTCAAGGTGCTTTGATGTCAAAGAAGCTTCAGGCTATCGTCTTAGTTCTTTGTCTTTGTATCTCCAGGCATTGCAGTTGGGACAAGACTCGGAACTTCTTCGGTTGTCTTTGAAAATCTGGAATTAGTGTGCAGTAAGAAGGTGTGTGATCTAGGAATGGGTTTTCAGTTTTTTGCCTTTGTTTTTGTTCTAAGTTAATGTTTTTGTGATTCTTTCTTCTCAATCTCTTTGAAATCGGATTGGGGTTTGCAGAAAACAGAAGGAAGCTTGGTGTTGTTGAGTTTATTCTTTTGAGGTATAGTTCGTAAACCTGGAATTTTTTTTATTGGGATTTATTTTCTTTGTTTTTTTCTGTTGATTATCTGCTCTAAGATGAGGTGAGAGGGTTGGATTTTATTTGATCTTGAGTATCAGAGCTTTTTCCAATTTTCGATCTATTGATAAAAGGTAGTCATGAAATATCAGTAGTTCATAGAATTTTCTTTTTCACTTGGGTATATGTGAGTTGGAAGCTAGATAAAAAAAAAAAAATTAACAACTATATGAAATGTATCAGTTTGATTTGGTTTGTAATTTTTTTTTTTTTTTATTTATTTTTTTTTTTTTTGCGCAGGAACCATCTGAGAATTTCAAAGGCAAGGGTTGTGAACGTTTGTTATGTGAAATTGGAACTGTACTTTTTGAATTAGCAACTATCTAGGAAATGTTTCTGTTATCTTTGTTCTGGTGAGTGAAAGAGAGTATTTAATTATACGTAAGTTGCATATAAATGGTTAAACTTGAAATGAACAATTGAGTGAAGGCTGAATTGGGTAATAATTAAAGCATGAAGCGTGGGAACTTTGGTTTCTAAATTCTGATGTTAGTAGTGTGGCTGCAATTTGAGTATTCCAATTGATCATTTGATTCTACAATGATTTGTGATTAATTATGTATTGTTTGCGTATGTGTTGATATTTGAACAGCTTTTGTAACAATCTTAGATTAAAGTATTTTTAAATGGGTGGATAACCGTGCAAAGCTAGGAACATCGTCCACCAATAGAGGAGGAACGATTAGAAATGGAGGTTTCTTTCACTGGTTTGGTGGTCTATATGAAAGAACTCGTATACTCGAAAAGATTGGGGGACTATAACAAAATTGAAGAAAGGGTCTGGTCTGATGTATCTTGGTTTTACTTAATGGTAGGTTGAATTGGTTTTTTTTTTTTTTTTTCAAGCTGGAGCAAGTCAGTGCCCCGATGAATCCTGAATACTTTATGCTGAATATGAATGAAGTATATAGGCAATGCATAGGATGAAGAAGAAGATTAATGATTCTGTAGCTTTCCTCTCTCTCTCTCACTTCATATTGTTTATCATTGTGTACCAAACGTTGTGTTGTGTCTTTGTGAGAAAGAACACGTGGAAGGTGGCATGCCATTTACTCACTCACTCTCAAAGCTGAGTTTCTAATGTTTATAAAGTTCTTGACTAACTAGCGCTCAGGTTTATCTCGTCTTGGCGGTAGAACCACTAGCTATAGCATATCAGTTGGTCTTATAACTATGAATTTGTTATGATGAAAGGGACATCCT
Organism: Rosa rugosa; assembly: GCF_958449725.1. Taxonomy (NCBI): domain Eukaryota; kingdom Viridiplantae; phylum Streptophyta; class Magnoliopsida; order Rosales; family Rosaceae; genus Rosa; species Rosa rugosa. Next base: position 32,109,375 of record NC_084820.1, read on the forward strand.
TGTTGTGGAAACTTTTTGGGGGGTTTGTGATTTTTTCAAATACTTTGATGGTGGTGTTTTGTGAATCAGAAAAAATCATTTGTGATGTGGGAGGACCATCGAGTACTCGTGTTTTCTTTGCACTGCTTAATCATGTTTTCTACAATCATTTCTTGCAGCTTGCTCTCCTAAAGATGCAAAAATGTATATGCGCGGGGATCATGTGGCATTAGGACAGGGGGGTGCCAATCCAGTTTCTCAACTCAACTTCTAGGCAATACTTTTTTCTGTCACTAAATTCATGATTTCAGTTTGATTGAGTTAATTTATATCATTGCCTATCATCTGTTCAGAATGTTAAAGTGTTGCATAGAGACACCATATTGGCTTTTCAAATCTCTTAATTATATCTCGGCATAATTTTTGTTATTATTTTGATTCATCCTTCAATATTGATTTCAGCTGAGCTTTGTTTTCTTTACAATTGGACATCCCAAGACTTTCTCCAACTTGACATTTCAGTTGAGCTTTGTTTTCTTTAGAATTGGACATTCCAACTTGACGAGGTGCGCATTGAGGTGATTGACTGTTTGCAGACTTTGCTATTGATGCTGACTAGCAAAGTGATTTTGAGTAAGGCTAGCTAGATTTTTTGTGAACCATTTGGGAGTAGTTGTACTGTTGCAGCAACTGTGAACAAAACTTCATGTACACTTATTGCAGTGGTATGTTTTAGGCTAGCCTTGAAGTAGGTTGGGGTATTTTTGCCTATTTTTTGAACTATTAACATCTTTGATGTTGGATACAAATTAATGCAATGCCTCATATTCAAATTATTTGAGATTTCATGTTGTCAAATGTGGATTAGATAGATGCATTGTAGCAGCAATTACAAAGTTAGTGGACATCATGCTCATGTAAAGGACATGATGTAATACGTTTATTTCAAATCAGTATTAAACTACAAAAACGATGTCATTAAAGAGATGATACATTAGATTGGAAACAAAAATCGATGTCTCTTTATTCAGTGCACATCTAGTTATTAAGTAAGAAATGATGTAAAACAACGCAATGGACATCCACTTTTTAAGTAAGAAACGATGTAAAACAATACAATGGACATCAACTTATTAAGTAAGAAACGATGTAAACCAACACAATGGACATCGATTTATTAAATGAAAAACGATGTCTAGTACAAGTATGAACATCGGTGTCAACCTCAAAAACTGATGTTTAATATAAGCTTGTACATCACTTCATAAAAGGAAACGATGTTCAACATGATAATGAACATCGGTCGAGTAATACAAAAGAATGTAGATTCAATCTTAAATAGTTTGATATATGGCAAGTACCCGTAAAATTTATAAACAACAGGCAAATTTCTTTTGCACCGATGTGTAAGAATATATTATACATCGTTTCTAGAATGACTAACGATGTTAAAAAGAATACTAGTGCTATTGGAGCTATATTTCGTTAAGCATTAAATGCATAAATATGAAGGTTTAACAATATCTAAAAACACCAATTTGTGATCATAATAGCAGATAAACATCGATTCTAGAATCTAATCTGATGTTTATTGTAGTATGGGACATCGGTTTTTAACCGATGTCTATTTTTTGCCGATCTTTTACATCACCCACTAACACATGTGCACAAATTTTTTTTTACATCGGTTTCTGGCCGATGTATATGAGAAAAATTCTAGTAGTGTATGCATATTCTGAAGCTTCTGCTCTGCTGCAAATAAGTGGAATTAAGCTTTCATTTTTCTTTTTGTGTAGCCGTGATCATGAAACCAAAAGCAAGGACTTCATTTTCTTTCTTGCTGATCATGAGATTGCTTTTCCATCTTGCAGACATCATTTTGAAGGAAAGCATTGCAGGTGGTGTTCAAACCTATTGCTTTTCAGAGGTAGTCTTTAACTTCATCAAATGTTGCAGTTTGACCACATCTTTTCTAGGAGAGAATAGGCATATTCCATCCTTCATGCGAGCTGGTCCACCCTTCAAACATTTCTGCTACTATCTTGTGCCAGGTAACAGGAGCCAGTCGACTCCCATCTCTCTTGCATTTGTGTGGCTGCAGTCTAGTGATCGAGGGTGAGCTGAGTGTATAGAAAAATATATGGAGACTGAATCATATTCTCATCAACGTAAAGGAGATTATATACAGAGTAGCAATCCCTACAGTTAGCAAATTCCTATAAACTAGGGATACAATGAAGATACAGTAAGATACAGGTGAATCTCTAAATTATACTAGAAATCCATTACATTAAATACACAATATTCTCAACACTCTCCCTCAAGTTGGAGAGTGAATGTCAAGAACTCCCAACTTGCACAATAAGGATCTAAACTTGTCTTTGCCTAATGCCTTCGTGAACAAATCTGCTAATTGCTGTAAAGAACCAACGAAGCGAGTTCTGATTGAACCATCTAATATCTTATCTCGAATGAAATGACAGTCCATCTCAATATGGCGTGTTCTTTCATGAAAAACAGGGTTTGCAGCTATGTGAAGAGCTGCCTGATTATCACAATGCAAGATAGCTGGTCTAGGAATAGGTATATGTAAATCAGCAAATAAATATTGTAACCAAGTAAGTTCACAGCATGTACCAGCCATTGCTCTATATTCTGCCTCCGCACTTGACAATGATACTGTCTTTTGTCTCTTAGTGCGCCATGAGATCAAGGAATTCCCTAAGAAGACACAATACCCAGTCGTAGATCGACGAGTAATAGGGCAGCCCGCCCAATCAGAATCACAAAAAGCTTTTAAACTTAAATCATTGCTAGAACTTAAAAGCAAACCTTGACCAGGGGATGATTTCAAATACTTAACGACCCGAAGTGCAGCTGCCATGTGAGGCTGACGAGGCTCATGCATAAATCTGCTAAGGACATGAACTGAATAGGTGATGTCGGGTCTGGTGATTGTGAGATATATAAGTCGTCCAACCAAGCGCCGATATACTGCAGGATCCTTAAGCAACTCACCTTTATTTGACAATTTGGATTCTTCCATGGGAATATCAACAGGTTTAACAACCAAGAAACCGGTGTCTTTAATGATCTCCAACGCATATTTACGTTGAGATAGATAAATGCCTTTCTGGGAACGTGCGATCTCAATTCCAAGAAAATACTTGAGGTCACCCAAGTCTTTAATGCAAAAGCGAGCATGCAGAAATTCTTTGGTAGCACGGATGGAGTCTAGGTTGTTCCCGGTAATAAGGATGTCATCAACATAGATTAATAATACTGTGAGGGAATGACCAACCTTTTGCACAAAGAGAGAGTAATCAGCCCTTGACTGAGTGAAACTGGCAGCAAGAATCACTTCTGTAAACTTGGAAAACCATTGCCGAGAGGCTTGCTTCAAACCATAGAGAGATTTGTTAAGGGGACATACATAATTCTCCCCCTGTCGCCGAAGACCAGGAGGAGGAGACATATACAGTTCTTCGTGCAAATCACCATTAAGAAAAGTATTATTAACATCAAGCTGGTGAAGAGACCAGTTATGACAAGTAGCAATAGTAAGAACACAACGAATAGTAATCATCTTAGCAGTGGGTGAGAAGGTGTCATGATAATCAATGCCAGCAGCCTGAGTAAAAACCCTTGGCAACAAGCCGAGCTTTAAACCGTTCAACAGAACCATCAGCCTTATGTTTAATGCGATATACCCATTTACAAGCAATAGGATGTTTACCAGGAGGTAGAGGAACAAGCGTCCAAGTGTTGTTGGCGATAAGGGCAGCTAGTTCATCATCCATTGCCCGTTGCCAACGAGGGTTAGAGACAGCTTCAGTGTATGATGAGGGTTCCATATCCCTGCTTAACGAAGCCACATAAGATAAATGCAACGGTGAATACCGTTGATAAGAAAGGAAATTGCAAAAGGGGTAACGTGTACCTGGTGGAGAACTCGGCACAGAAGATGACAGATGATGTGGGGGCAGAATCACCTGCGATCAAACATAATCTCGGAGACGTATATTGGGTGCACGGGAACGTTGAGAACGGCGCAGGACAAGGTCATGTGGAGGATCGGGTTGGAGTGGTGGTGGGGCTGGATCGATAAGAGTAGGGGTTGGGGAGGGCGGGGCCGAGAGCGGGGTGGAGTCGGCAGGGTTGGGAGATGGCGGGGTCGAGGGCTGGGAATCGTCAGCAGGAGGCAGGGAGGTCGGGGCTGAGATTTGGGGGTTGGGGCGGTATTGGACAAGCAATCTGAGGGAGCGGGAGGAAGCGCAGTGGAATCAGATGGGTGGGCCGGTGGTGGTGGGCGCTGGAGGATCAGATAGGTGGGGTGGGTTGGGCGCTGTAGGAAGCGCTGTGGGAGGTGCGGCAAAAGAGGTGGTGTCGCTAATTGGGTTAGGCAAAACAGAGAGAGGGTCGAGTGGGGAAGAAGAATAAGGTTGTGGGTCAAAGTGAAAAGTGTCTTCCAAGAAGAAAACGTCTCAATTGGTGAAGATTTTTTTGGTTTCCAGGTCATACAATTTGTAGGCTTTCTGTCCAACTGGGTATCCAAGAAAAATACATTTGTGGGCCCTAGGAGCAAACTTTGAAGGTGGACGAACAGAGGTTGCAAAAGCAACGCAACCGAAGACACGCATACGAGAATAATCCGGGGGTTTTTGATAAAGAATTTCAAATGGAGTTTTCTTGTTTAAAAGTGGTGTAGGGAGTCGATTGATTGTGTATGCTGCTGTAAGAATGCATTTCCCCCAAAATTCGATAGGTAAGTGGGATTGAAAACGAAGGGCACGAGCAGTGTCAAGGAGATGCCTATGTTTACGCTCGACAACACCATTCTGTTGTGGTGTGTAAATGCAAGAATGCTGGAAGATTACGCCATGATCAAGGAAAAAAATTCTCTAAGGAAAGGAATTCCGTCCCATTATCAGATCGAATTTGTTGAACAGTGGTTTGAAATTGGGTTTGAACATAGGCGAAAAACTTACGAAGCAAAGGTTGCGTTTCACTTTTATTACACATTAAGAAAACCCACGTAAAACGAGAGAAATCATCCACAATAGTCAAAAAATAATGAGCCCCATTAAGTGATGGACTTTTATGACGTCCCCAAATGTCACAATGCAAAAGAGAAAAACATCTAGAAGATGAAATTGAACTAGAAGGAAAAGGATGGCGAGTTTGTTTTGCCAAATGACAAATCGCACACTTATAACTAGAATCAAAACGAAAGGAAAGTGATTTATTTGCTAGATATTGTAAACGAGCTGGAGATGGGTGTCCCAAGCGGCGATGCCAAAGATCTAAAGAAATAGTGAGATGACCAATGAAAGGGTGTTTGGAAGGATTGATGGAAGCCAACGCCACAAGGTAATACAAGTCTCCTCGTCGCTTACCCACACCAATCATCATCCTCATAGCCAAGTCCTCCAAAATACACCAAGTAGGAAAAAAGGTTACTGAGCAATGTAAATCATCAATGGTCCTTCCAACAGATAGCAGATTAACATTGAAGGAGGGCACACAAAGAACATCTCGCAAAATAGCACTATTAATTGTAATGGAACCCTTCATAGATATATTGGCCTTCGCACCACTAGGTAAAGAAACTGATGGTGTTAAAATATTCTTGCTAGCAGTGGTAAATAATTTGGGGGAATTAACAATATGATCAGTCGCTCCACTATCGATGATCCACCGATTGGGAGTAACAGGTAACAAACCTGAGGCAAATTCAGAGGCAGAGGCTGCATTGGCTTGAGGAGTTGTTTGTTTGGGATTCAGCGCGGCAATGACTTAAGTATACTGATCCTCAGTAAGATTAGGAAGTGTGGCCTGAAGCTCTTTGAAAGATGGAGTACAATCAACGTGATTGGCAGAGGAATTGGTGCGTGGCACAGATCTGCTGCCTTGTCTTTCGTTGCGTTTATAGAGCAGGTGGCCAGGTGGATAACCATGTTTCTTGTGACAAGTCTCCTCAGTATGAAAATATTTCTCACAATAAGTGCACTGAACTGGAGGACGATTGCGAGAATTGCTGCCTTGGTCACCTTGATTCAACGGTTGTGGCCTAATAGCATGGGTATTGCGCACAGCCATAGCTGCCGTATTAGATGGAACAAGGGAGGTAAAGCCGAGTTCACGCTGCTTTTCTTCCTGAGTGACAGAAGCATAGGCCTGTCTAACAGAAGGCAATGGATTCATTAATAAAATTTGACCACGAGTACCTGCATACGATTCATTCAATCCCATGAGGAATTGCATGAGTTTGGTGAGATCATTCTAAGCTCCACAGGTACAATTTTCCGCAGTATTGTATGAGGCGAGTTCATCCCAAAGTGCCTTCAATTTGGTATAATAAGCGGCAATGGGGCATTTCCCAAGGCAAATCGTTCCCTGAGATCCTCCCAGATTGCATGAGGAGTTGTGCAAGAAAGGACCGAATCAGCAAGGTCAGGTTCAAAGGAATTAAGAATCCAGGATAGGACCATGTCGTTGCAGCGTTGCCATAGGGCATGTTCTTCGGGCTTCTTGATTGCAGAGGGCTGTTTTATCGTACTGGTGATGAATCCGGTCTTGTTCTTGGCGCTCAAAGATATCCTCATAGCGCGACACCATGAATTGTAATTGTCACCAGTTAACTTTTTGGATACAAGAAGCAAACCAGGATGATCAGAATGATGGAGAAACAAGGGATTCGCAGGCTCATCAATAGAGGAAGTGCTGCCATTGGTAGCAGGAGATTGAATCTCGTCTTCAAGGGCCATTGGAAGAGGAGAGATGACGCTGCTACTGGTGCGGCAGAAAAAATCCTTATTTTTTGACCTGCTCTGATACCATATAGAAAAATATATGGAGACTGAATCATATTCTCATTAATGTAAAGGAGATTATATACAGAGTAGCAATCCCTACAGTTAGCAAATTCCTATAAACTAGGAATACAATTAAGATACAGTAAGATACAGGTGAATCTCTTAATTATACTAGAAATCCATTACATTAAATACACAATATTCTCAACAGAGTGAACGCCGTAAACTTTGTGATCAAGGGTGACCTAAGTTGAATACCCTTCTGCCAAAGATAGCCATTTTGCCTTCGGGGGACACTTTTTTGATGAGTGCTTTTCTGATAGCCACTTTGATGCAAGCAGCGTAACATCTTGGCTTTGGTGCTGCACAAAGATTCCTCCAGAGCAGTTCTTCACTTTGTGAGCCCAAAAACTTTGCAGACTCGTGGTTGGTGTGAACTAGCAGCCCTAGGCCTTCACTTGACACTCGTTTTTGCCACCCATATGCAGGACGCACCGCGATATAGGCATAAAAAACAAGTGCAGTGCACCCTCTAGTTTGGACCTTGCTTCCGCCACCCATTCGCATGACACACCGCAGTATAGGCATCGAAAGAAGGCCGAAAACACAGGTGAGCCCCTTCCCTTGCCGAAATCTCTTCTCCTCCTTCATCTCTGTGAACGTGATTCTTTTTTGTCTCCTTGGACCTGCACTGTTTGTTAACACAAAGGCAAATGGAGGTGTATTTGGTTGTTTTGTTTTCTGATTTTGGTGGGCAACAATGAGAGATTTGAGGCTTTATGAGTTGGTGTATCTGGCTTTGGGGGGTATGGAGAATTTGTTTCTCATGCTGTTTGGAAGGGTTCTAGAGCCATATAGCAATAAGCAGAGGAAGGACTTTCTACACTCATGAACACATCAGCAACGATAAATGAAAAGTACCAGTAAAGACCATGGAGAAGTGACCAGCAGGATACCTGAACTTGATGCTCTCCTGTCGTCGGGTTGTAGTCTCCAGGTAACTAGACACTCTGCACTATTTCTTCCCGTTGAACGCTGCTTTACTTTGATGCAGAATTTTGACTCACCCTTTTCTCTATTTCTCTCCGTCCCCTTCTTGGGCAGCTTTGTATTCTTTATATAGGAGCCAGCGAAGGCTCTAGAGGCTGGGTAAACGCTCGTTTGAAATTTGAAATTCCCGAGGCTCACGTGGATAAGCTGCTGAACAGAGATTTTCTCCTTGACTCCGATATTGAACTTAGACACCCCCAGCCACTTTGTTCTTATCTCACTTTGAGATATTTGAATCACAATTTGAATGCTTTCTTGTGTTTCTGTTTTTGTAGCTTTTCCCCGTTGAAACTTGGTCAATCATTCAACTTGTTTGAATTTGAGAAAGAGATAATTTGTAACTAAAACATTTGTTTAATTGCTGCCATTATCCTCATCTCTTTGTTTTTTGAATAATGTTGCGACAGCTACATGCTTTGTACATTGTGGGTTTTTTTTATTCAACAGTGGGCAAAAATGATTAGTTTTGACGAACGTTTTGGTCAATAATAAAAAAATATTTGTAGTCAGAAATAATTATTCTGACGAAGTAAGTCGTCAGAAATATGTTGTCAGAAACATGATGTCGTCGTTTACATAATGTATTTTTGATGGCATTAAAATATTTTTGACGGAATATTTCGACGGAAAAAATAATCTTTCTGACCACCAACGACGGCAAAATTCGGTCGAAAATGCTTGTTATTCAGACGACTGGTCGGTATTAGAGCATTTCTGACGAGAATATTCCCGACCACCACCGACGGAACTTTTTGGTCGGAAATACTTATTTCCGACCAAAAAATGCATTTTCCGACCGAATTTATTCGTCAAAAAAAATGCTTCCATTTGTAGTGCTTTCTTTTCTCATTTCACTTTCAACTATATATCTAGCTAGGCATCTTGGTGTTTGGACCCAAAATAAGCATTTTGGCCTGACAAGGCGTGTCTTGGAGAAATTGAGCCAATGTCAGTGGCTCAAGCTATATATTGTCGACAAGTTCTAAATATATATTTAGAGGCTAAATAAAGCCTACTATGAAAGCATGGAAGCATGGAAACATGAAAAGTCAACTTTAGCACATTTTCCTACTTCGGCTAGGAGAAACCGAGCTAAACAAGGAAGGAGGGGCGGCAGACTGACCAAATGAACTTGAAATGAGCTGAAACTCTGCAGATCCATTCTAGACAGCCCAAGGATAATTTCTTATGAAGGGTGCCAGAGATTTTTTTGAGTGGAAGGCCTTCAAACAATCAGTCCAATTTTCTACAGAAGCAAAACTGGAAAACTGGACCTGTAAGAGGTCCAGCAGCATTTCCAGCCCAACCGCATGGAATAAAGCTCTGAAAATTTGTCAGGATGATCTACACTCATAGTGGAACATTTTTTATGAAGAAGTCGAAGGCTCATTCTGAAGGCTTGTTGGAGAAATAATTGAAGGAATAAAGGGGCAGAAACTGACCTAAAACCAGCTTAATATTCACATGTTCATGTTTCCTATCCACATGAAGAAAGCTAGATGCTTTTCTTTTTTTCCTTGGATATATTTTTCTACTACAATCTCTTTAATAGATCATCATCACTTCCATGTTTTTGCACCTTCATGCCTTGCTTTCATTTCATCATTTCTCTATCTTTTCCATATTTTACAAATCACTTTCATACTCCACTTTCATTATTTTTCTTCCACTCATCATTTCACTCTTCTTTTTCTTCCCTATATAAACACCTTCTCCTCTCATTCTAAAAGACACATTCATTCACAACATCAAAACATCTCTAAGATGATCTAAGTTCTCTCTAGAGCAAACCTCTCTAAGAGCAACTCCTCTCCTTCTCTTTCTCTTACCGGTGATCACACTCCTAGTCCTACTCTTCTCAGAAGCCGACTTTCAGTGCCACCAAACCCTCTGTTAACGTGCTTCGGTCCTAGTCTCCTCGGGAGCCGACGGTAGTGCCGCGACCACAACGGTTACAGAACCAGCCAAGCAAGGGTAACGCCCTAGCAACCCAGCCAAGCTAAAGTCACGCTTTAGCAAGATCTCAATACTTCCCGGTGATTTCGCTCTGCTCAATCTGCAATATTGAGTATCGATTGTGTGAACAAGAAGAAACTACAGCAAAGTCCTTACCACAAGGCACAAAGAATCCCGCGACGAGGTTGGTGCTCTCCTCGTCTACAATCGCTTGAAAGAAGTCAGGTCAAGGGACACCCCCGACGACCGCACCCGAACGGTGCTGGCACGCCCGCGCAAGAAAAGAGACTGTTGACCAGCTGCAGCAAAATTGGAGCCAAACATTTTGGCACGCCCAGTGGGACACCAAGACACTAGAGTCTTTTTGCATTTGTTCGCCACCATTGAGATGCTAGGGGAAAATCTTTACCAAAAGAAATTCCTAAAGTAAATAGATGGTCAATGTTGCCACCACTGGCGATACTGCCATTAATGATGAGTTTATGCCTATTCCCATCCCAGAGGGGGCAAGCATTGAGGAACAGCTCGCGATCATCATGGCCAACATCGAGAGGCATAAAGAAAAGCAAGCCAGGGACATGGCCAGTTTGATCGCAAAAACAAAGCAGAGGTTTCGCGATTGGGACCAACAAATTGAGCAGAACGCTCGAGAAGCTAGAGAACAATTCTATAAGCCTTTCTTGAGCAGCGACAAATAGACCACTCAACATGCCGCGAACATCACATCTGAGTTCACAACCTTACGCGAGGAAGGTTTCAGCTTGGCTAATTCGCAGCAAGGCGAATTGGGACGTCAAAAACCTGCTCGCGAAGAGGTCATTTCTGAGACTAACTTGCCTATAGGTGGCACTCAACCTAAGGATCTCACTGGTGAGTCACAGCCTTACACAGAGGCTGTGCATGGAAAAGGTCATCAACAAGATTGTTCTTCTGACAATACAATTGTCTCTGAACAAATATCTGATTTCTCCACTGATCAAGCCAAATACGTGGCCACTGATCAGATGCATGGGGGGCAAGATATGGCCCATGATCATCCCTTTGATCAAAAGAAGCAAGTTCATGATCATTTTAATTGTGACTCTGCTACTGGACGTCATGGGGAAGGTGATCAAAATCAGGACCAACTTAATTATCAATTAAGTTGTGGTCTACAGAAGCCAATTTGTGGCTTTATTAATCAATTCAACTTGAAGTTCTTCATATATTCTTCAAGGCCAAGCGGTGGCTTTGATATATGTGGAGGACACATCTACAACCCACGTTGCATGAATGACCAGAACAATTATTCTAGTGGCCAAGTTGTCCTTCGCAACTGTAAATTTGAGTATCATCAATACAAGTTAACTCTTGTTTATAATTATCCAACAAGTGAAGCTCTTGATGTGGAGAATTCAGACCAGCAAGTGGTCGTCTATAATGGCCAATCTGTGGCTAATCCTGAAGACACCATGTTCTATGACATGGTAGTTGGCAACAAAGCCGATCTTGGAACATCTTCATCGCCAAAAGTGCAATTGAAGATCATGTTTCGCCAACCAACAAAGATACTTGGGGGGCAAGATTACTCCTCCTACGAGCCAAATTTTTCCCAAGTTTTCGATGAGAAGTATCTTTGTTCTTTTCCTACAAGCTCTCACAGGTGGGATTTTTACCCTACAAATTTTGATACATCGGAGTGTGGAATGAAGCATAGATGGCCTCCCCCATGGTCTTCTAGAGGTTAGCCAAACGTATCGCTGCTAGCTCCTTGCTTTTTTGTTAATTTCCTATCAGTTTTCAGTTGTTTTTTACCTTTATTTTCATAGTTAAAAAAAAAAAAAAAAAAAAAAAAAAAAAAAGAGTTGAATTTGGTAAGGAGTTGTGAATCATAACGGAATAGGTGAAGTCTCTTTTGTTAATATTGGCCTAAACTCCTTATTGGTGCCTAGTTCAGGTCCCTTAAGGTTAAGGGAGGCTTTTATTAACACTTGTTGAACTGTCTTCACACTTATGACCTTTCTCATCTTAGTAAGTATAGCCTATGTGAAATGGTGTCTAGAAAGGGGACAACGTTCATGACAGGTTCTTGAATCCAGAAGTGCGTGCAAATGGGCCTAAACTACTATGTGGGAGTAGCTCATGCCAAAATGGATTCTGCCTCTCTTGTTCGCCCTCCCCCACCTAGCCATTTCAGTAAGGTTGCCCAAAGGATTTCAAAGAAAATTTGTGTCTAGACGACTATACTTGGGCCGCATGTCTAAACCTTGATTCACAATGTCTTATTAAAAAAAAAATACAAAAAAATACAAAAATACAAAAAGAGTTTCAAATTTGTGCGTCGCGGAGGATGCAAAAAAATTGTGTTCTTGCCTAATAGTGGCTGGAACTTGCTAATATACTTAAGAGGCCATTGG